>NC_056468.1:35900983-35973483 GCF_008729295.1 Plectropomus leopardus | reverse complement strand
GCCTCCTGAGATTTTCCGTGCAGAGCAGGAAGCTCCACCAGGGAAATTCGACGTCCACACACCTCTCCCAGAGTCTTAAACACACTTTGATGAGTTGACAAGTGGACCAAAGTTTTGTCTCCCAGAATGGCATTCACCACTGAAGTCTTCCACGCTCCAAATCTTCCACACAACACTAAGTTCAGAGGAGTTTTCGAGGTCTCAGATGTCGTCATGAGATCAGCTCCTTCGGTGCAGTTAAGATGTCCTCCTTTGTTGTCACTCACTATCTTCTCAACCATCTCATCAATCAGTTCTTGATAATTGTATTTAGAAAGGTCTTTGTCATCAAGGTTAATGCTGAGCTTTCTTTGTCTGCAGTCTCGGATGACTTGGTTCACTGAAGGATTCTGTATCTCCTCAGTTTGTGTTTGGATGACCATCAAGTATTTAAAGGCATCATCACCAAAGAAACCCAGGATGAACTTAAATTTCTGTGCGTCGTCTTCACAGAAGTCGCTCGGCTTCACTAACAGCAGGAGCACGTTTGGTCCAGGAGGGCAAAGGACAACACACTTTCTCATCTCGTGTCTCACTCTGTCCACAGGCAGACCGAAGACGTCCGAGGTTTTCACCACCGTTAATTTTTTCCCCCTCCATTCTCCATAGGTAACTGTACTCTGCTTAGGGATTTTCTGATCGGGAAAAATGTCTCCCCTTGTGATTAAGTTACTTAATGTCATTGTTTCGTTTTGTCTCTTTCCAAACACCAGAATCCTGAGGTCGGATGCTGTAAATCAAAAAAAAAGTCAAAGCATGAAAATCAACTCAATGAGTGCATGTATTGTAATGTCTTTCATTGAGGTTTTTCGGTGAGTAATAGTAGGGATGTCACAGATTAACTGTCAGCTGCTGAGAATAATTTTTACCAAAAAATCATGTCGGTCTGAAGGCCGGGAAACACCAAACTAACATCACAGAACTAGCAGCAACAAAGGCCCCCTGCTCCGTTTTGTTTCATATCTAGTGTCCACAGCCGCTCTCTGGTTGGATGTGGAGGGTGGCTTTTGGCCGTGTGCGCGTACGCCAACAGCACTGACAGAGTGGCACTATTTGACAAGTACAAGGGGTAGAAGGGGCTGGGAACACAGTCTGTTAGGCCTCTGATGGTATTATGCTAAATATACCTCTGCTGTCTCAAAGCTTCAGCTGTTTACCTTTTGACTGAGTCTGTTAACTGTTTGCCTCGCTATGCTAACGTAATGGAGCCTAAGAAAGCTAATGGTAAACAACTTCTCCTTCTGATGATTTGTTCATAGACACGATGCGAGTGTTTTGCGCAGCTAGTTTACATACGAGGTCAATGCAAAGATGCAAATAGATGCAAATTCACACCAGGTGGCATGATGGAGGCGTTGTTAACAACATGATGGATGTGGAAAAGCGTTTTTCACATCTTTGTGTCAGTCATGCAGTTTCACATTTTTCAACTTGAGTTGCAATCTATTAGCATTAACATCTAGTTGACATGCTCCTGATGTTACTGATGTCCAGAAATGAAGCCAAACTATGGAGCTAAACTCAACATCAGTGCTGTACAAAGACAGAACAAATAGGGACCTGAAGGGCTAAACTATAAAGTTACATGGTAAGCTCCGAGAATACATCTGTGTCTTGTGTAAACGTTTTTTGTTGAGTTGCTTCTTGGCAAAATACTCTGAGTAAAAAGTTGGTATTTTATTAGTAAGTAACAATGGAGGGCGTGTAATAACAGCCTGATAAATTATTGTGTTAGCATCTTGGTTTACTCTGCTTCAGGGGATGGAGACTCTGTGTTTACATTCAGCTTTCTGTTTTATTTTACTGCAAACCAAGTAAGCCGTAAGCTGCCTCTTCTAGCTAACGCAGTGTAGTTACACTAGTACAACCGCAGCTGTTAAGGCTTCTGGCTTTGCCGGTCTGGTCCGGTGTACGAGCTTAAACCTGTTTGTATTATTCGAAGTGGCTTGAACCAGCATTTGTCATATTGTCATGCTCTGGCAATTTTAAACATTACTACCACAGCACTAACTCCAACTTAAATTGCATTAGCTAATAAGCCATATGACACTGATTAATTAACTATTATGTTTAAAATAATGGAGCCACTAATGTCCGTTAGTAATGACCCAACAGGTCGTGTGTCATTTGCTGTTGTGCCGAGGCAGTTGGTGTTGGCAACGTGAAAAACATACTTTTTCAGCAGAGGCAAGAGAGTTGGTTTCATTTTTGGGATGATGAGAGGAGACATAAAAAAAGACTAAATCTGTACCAATATGGCAACATTTTGGATTTTAAGCTGACCAAAGCGCTGTCCTTATTGTCCGTAGTGCTGTTGTGAGCTTAACTTTAATTGGACGCTGTGTTTCTATTTATAGCTGATGCTCGCTTTGAAAGCACCACAGTTGAAACGGAACGGCTGATTCATGAACTTGAAATAAGGAATTATTTATATGCAACCTTATTTCACTACAAAAACCTAAACACAGTGTCCACTGGCTGGAGGGACATTGCTGGGATTTGACAGTTTCTCCCGAGGCAAATGCCCATCACTAAAATCAAGCTTGGCTAACTTGCTGTTGGCTATATTGTATGTAATTTCCAGTAAAAATAGCAATATAAAAGGTGTGTTTTCTGATTTAAGAAGTAGTGTTACAAACGTAGGAATAAAGCAAGTCAGCTATTCGCCCATCTCGCCAGTCTTTCGGTCTCTGGTCTGATTGTGAGCACACAACTGATAGCTATGTGGTTTGTTTTAATAAAGTAACAGAAGTGCATAAATAATGAGTCTGTGTGGACAGAGAGCTTTGGTTTTGTGATGCTATGTTATAATTGGACAGCTGATTTCTGTTGGGACATGTTGAGTCATCTGGGTTGGTGAACTGGTCTGGTGAGGTGCTTGGCTTAATATCCAAGCAGTTTGAAAACTTTTGCACCAACCCAACCCTACCTAAAAACATGAAAGACCATTCAAAAATATCCTCAGTGAAATATGTTCAGTGAAGACACCTTTGTATGTTCAGTGCCAACATGTTTTATATGGATGACTTAAGATCAGCCAACTGAAACTTAAAGGTTAGGTATCGAGAACACTCCCCATTCTTTCGCCTGCGACTGTCTCATACACTTTTTCTTTTTGTAGTTGACCTCATTTCTGTTGTCACAGCAGGTGTTAGTGAACAAATCCTTCCTCGTTATTAGACCATACTTACCAGATGCTGATGCTGCCATTATGTCACGAACTTGTGAGACAAAAACTGAAACGAAGAAGCTGTCGGGTTCCTGATGGGTTTAAGTAAACGAAGATAAAATTAGAACAATGAAAATAGAGATAAAGTAACCAAACACGATAATTCTACTTTTCAGCAGAAGGTCAAAATATCTTTATAAATAGTACATTTTAAACATATTTATTCAAGTTGAGTCATATTTTAGTCGAAGTGTTATTGCCTTTAATGGTTTGAAGTCTGGCTGAACAAATCACCAAACTGTGTAGTTGTTAGCAGTCAGGCAAACATTTCAAATCAAAGTTGTATTTCTTGCTGACTGCTCGCAGTCATTTTTTGCTCTATGTCCTCCTCACATATTGAACATGTTGCACTCACCTGAGGTATTTGCTGTTGCTCTTTTATTGCAGTGTTTTCGTTTATGTAGTATTGGTTGAAGCTCTGTCAAACTCTCGCCAACTTTGCTTTTGGTCCATCTTATTAACAGAATAGTTGGCACCTGAGGATATCAAAGGAAACAAACAAACAAACAAACAAAAAACTGCTTAAATTACTTAATTTAAAGTTGTTGTTTTTTTCTGTAAAACATGTATACACTCTGTTCCATTTTATGCATTGAATTATTTCCATTAATTTTCCGATTGTCTACTCACCAGGTGAGCTTCGTTGTGTAAATTATAGTCAAAGCACATCAGCGTCCCAGCTCCACACTGCGATTAACTCGCCCAGAGGAACCTTTTTGTAGCTTGACAGGGCAGGGCCCCATGTTGGTATGGCAACAATGAAACCGCCCAGGACAACCTGAACTGTCACTTTATCTGATTAAAAAGTCACAGATGTGATGATAACCGGGGTTGAGCATGTGAGATAGCTCGCCAAAGTGAATCATAGGCTCTTGTTTGAAAGAGAAATAGGCCTTGTGTAAAAAGACAGAGACATTTTTTACAAATCTGAAAGAATCCTTTTGTCTAAAGTTTTGGAATTTCCAAAACTTTTCCATGAAGAGAGTTCAAAAGTGAAACTCTTCCACAGCAGGAAGTAGTCAATGGTATGCAATTAAAACAACTGAAAAAAGATGACATATACATGTTCCAGTAAATCTTTAGATCCTCTTCCTGGTTTAATTCCTGTAAAAAGTACAGAAGCTTGGTAATCAAAAAGTAACTGAAACTGAAATTCCAACTTTAAAACTTAATGCTTTCTAACTTAATATCATAATCCTTAAGATATGCTTCAAATATATCCTATAATTTTCAATTAATTTTTAAACTTGCCGGTCTATTATTAAACATGCCTGTCCTGTTATTTTCTTATTTTATTCTTAATTTTTTGTTTATTATTGTTATTGTTATTGTTTTCCTGTATAGCACTTTGAATAGCATTTGTCTATGATAAGGGGCTGTACAAATACATTTAAGACCTGATAAATCAAAGGTAAAACAGGATGTAGTCAAAGGTATACATAATATTTCAACACCACAAAACAGACATATAGATACGTTCCAGTAAATTATCAGGCTTCTTCCTGGTTTAAGTCCTTTACATGTATTTACAGTAGAGCTTGGCAACAAGGCACATGTACAGGCAGATCCCATTTTTTTAGTTTTTAAATTTGACCCATAGCATCAATTTTCAATTAAAATCATGTTTTATGGTCGACGTTTTATTACACAAGTATTGAAACTACTGCTAGTACTAGGACTAAAGCCCTAAAAAACAGTAACTGATAATGCCCATTTCGATTGCTACGAGACATAAAATCTCTCCACTCTTCTTCACACTTTGCAAAAAAACAGACACACACACTCTTTTATACAAAAAACACAGATAATCCAATCTGTTGTTAGGGACTTGATCTTTTAATAAGAATGCACAATATAGTGTAGAAACCACAATCACAAAAACACAAAAGTTTGCTGCTACACCCAGTCGCCTCTGCTGCTCTGCACAGCATTATTTCAACTTCTATCAACTAATCATAGTAAGATTTTACACATTATTTCAAAATTAGAACAACACATCGGAGAACATTGCTTTAAGCTTCCTACCATTATTACAGTGTTAATACCATAAATTACTTTAATGGTATATTACCATTAAATGTGTCACAGTATTCTACATAAGAGTGTAAGAGTGTGAGGTTAACAGTGTAAAATTAACTCTAAAAGCATCAAGATTTAAAATGTTTTACGTCAGTTTGAAAAAAATACATTACTGCTAGAATTTAGCTGTATCTATACAGTAGTAATATTGCCTAAAAAAAGCATCAAGATTCAAAGGCTTTTACTGTAATAAAAAACAAAAAGTACATTACTGTCAGAAGTTGGCTTTATTTTCACAGCAGTAAAATTGGCTTGAAAAAGCACCAAGATTAATGGTGTTTTACTGTAATTGAATAAACTGCACGTATCTATTAGAATTCTGCAGTATTTTTACAGCAATTTGTTACTGTGTAGGCTCCCAATATTGTCACAGTAGAGGACGCTTTCAGTTTTCATACAAATCAATGAGAAAATAAGTGTAACATTTTAACCGTTTTTCATCTACATGCATTTTTTAAAATTGTGAAACAGGTGTACAAGAAACAAGAGTTTATTTGTAGATTGTTTCAAAGAAAAACATCATGACTAATGAATAATAAAACCACCTTAACATTCTTAAAATGTGATGACTAATAGAGTAATACCTATAAACACAACTGAGCAAAGATTAAAAGATCATTACAGTGTAAAGGAAGACTTAGTGACATTATATGAATACATTTATTATTACAAATGGGAATACAGACACTTCAAAACTAAAATACACAAATGATTAAATTCTTTATGGTTTTTATTTGCATCTGTTTTATTTAGTTTACACTTAACATTCACTGTAATATCATAAAGTTAAACTTAATTAACTACTATGATCAATGTGGCACATAGAATTGTTTTATTTTCAAAGATATTTATGTCAACTATACAACATTAAATATTCATTTATACATCAGATATTTGTTCGAAAAAAATATAATATAATGTAAAAATGTGACATAGCCCATTTACACCAGTTTAATATGAAAAGAAATAAATTCACTTCGTATTTTTAATCACCAAAATAAAAGCTCACAGTCTTGCAGCTTTAACTGTGGCTCTTTCTAGGAAACAAAACCAGCTCATAAAATGCTACAAGGGTTGTTTTGCTTGTTTTTTTTGTCTGGTTCCTTCATGTGTCCCTGTATCCAGGTATGTGTTTCCTCCTCATGTTTTTTCTTGAGCTTTGCGATTTCTTCTTTAAGATGCTCTCTGCTGTTGAAGCGAATCATCAGATTATTAATTTCTTCTTCGTGTTTTTCCGTCAGATCCAAAAGGCCTCTCTCGTATACTTTGTTTCTCTGCAGCTGGTCCTGCAAAAAGTCAGCTTTGTTTTGTTTCCTCTGCCTCAGATCCTTCTCTTCCTGTTTGGACATGACCATATCGGCACAAATGGCATACATGTGCGTGTATTCATTGGATTTTTCCGCTTGCTTTCTGGCCTTGTCTTCATTTTTCTTCTTAATGCCCTCCCTCCTCATCATATAGAGCTCCTCTAACGCTCTACATTCTTTTTCCTCATGTTCTCTCCTGATTATATCGTCTTCTTTCCTTTTGTCTCTGAGTCTTTTGATTTCCAGCTCGTGTTTTTGTCGTAGCTTTTCAAGTTGTTCTTGCTTCTCATGCCACCTCTGTTGATCCTCCAGTCGTACTGTCTCCTGTTTCTCTGCTTTTCTCTCTTCTTCTTCTCTCTTTATCTTTTCCTGCTCCTTCCTAATGCTTTTTACCTTTTCTTTGAGCAGTTTGGTTTTCAGCTCCCTTTCTTGTTCAGCTTTCGTTCTTTGTTTTTCCAGTTCCTCTTTCTTTACCTGCATTTCCTCTTTATGCTTGTTTTCAACATCCATCATCTCTCTCTGTATTTCATCTTCCTTTTCCTTCAGGATCCTCTTCACCTCCTTTTGTATGGCTGCCTCGGCCTCTTGGAACATCTCAGAGGTGTAGCAGCCACCACCATTTCTGGTCACCATTGATTCGACTTTTCTCAGTAGCTCTCTGACTTGAGAGCGATTCTTGTCCTTGTTGTTGAAGACCTGGTATCTTCCTCCACAGTCAGCCAACAGGTTTTCAAAAACATCTGCTCTTACATAACTCTCAAAGGACACATCATGGAGTTCATCACCTCGGGTGAAAACCAGAATGATGTAGTCTTCTGACTTCTTGCCAAAAAACTTCTTGATCAGTGCCACGGTGTCTCTCTCCTCTTGTGTGAAGCGGCCGATCTGCAGCACCAACAAGAACACATGAGGTCCAGGAGACAACATGCTGACACAATTCACAAGCTCTTGTTGGACTTCCTCGTTGGACAGGGTCGTGTCGTACAAACCGGGGTGTCGACTATGGCGACGGGCCGTCCATCAACCTCTCCTGTTTCTTTCCGGCAAAGCACGGTCACCGACTTTGGACTGACTTTGGACGTGAAGCATTCTCGGCCCAAAATAGTGTTTGCAGTGGCGCTCTTTCCACATCCAGTCTTCCCAATCAGCACCATCCTGAGACACTCTTTGCTCTGAGGTTTAAAACTTTCTATCTTCGGTACAGATTTTTGGATTGCGCCCTCATTCACCTGCGGCTCAGCCATCATTTCCTTTGTGAAGCATCTGGATTGACCAGCTCTCATCTGTTCGACTGTGTGCAACACATGAGAGACCTGCTGCTTGTCCCTAAGATCAAAGACAAAATATCGATCTCCACAGCTCTGACGGAGCTCCTGGATGTGCTTATTCTCCTTCAGGCATCTCACGACAGCTGGAGAATTAGTATCTGACTTGACGGTGAACAGAATCATGGCGAAGTCAGTCATTCGAGAGCTGAAGGCGTTCTGGATGGTCTCCAACTTTCTTGTCCTCATAAGTGATTTGACCAACAGGTAGGACCAGGATGAAGGCGTGGACGCCCTCAGGATCACAGAGGGAGACACACCTGAATGATTCCTCCATCACTGCCTCCTGAGATTTTCCGTGCAGAGCAGGAAGCTCCACCAGGGAAATTCGACGTCCACACACCTCTCCCAGAGTCTTAACACACTTTGATGAGTTGACAAGTGGACCAAAGTTTCTGTCTCCCAGAATGGCATTCACCACTGAAGTCTTCCACGCTCCAAATCTTCCACATAACACTAAGTTCAGAGGAGTTTTCGAGGTCTCAGATGTCGTCATGAGATCAGCTCCTTCGGTGCAGTTAAGATGTCCTCCTTTGTTGTCACTCACTATCTTCTCCATCTCATCAATCAGTTCTTGATAATTGTATTTAGAAAGGTCTTTGTCATCAAGGTTAATGCTGAGCTTTCTTTGTCTGCAGTCTCGGATGACTTGGTTCACTGAAGGATTCTGTATCTCCTCAGTTTGTGTTTGGATGACCATCAAGTATTTAAAGGCATCATCACCAAAGAAACCCAGGATGAACTTAAATTTCTGTGCGTCGTCTTCACAGAAGTCGCTCGGCTTCACTAACAGCAGGAGCACGTTTGGTCCAGGAGGGCAAAGGACAACACACTTTCTCATCTCGTGTCTCACTCTGTCCACAGGCAGACCGAAGACGTCCGAGGTTTTCACCACCGTTAATTTTTTCCCCCTCCATTCTCCATAGGTAACTGTACTCTGCTTAGGGATTTTCTGATCGGGAAAAATGTCTCCCCTTGTGATTAAGTTACTTAATGTCATTGTTTCGTTTTGTCTCTTTCCAAACACCAGAATCCTGAGGTCGGATGCTGTAAATCAAAAAAAAAGTCAAAGCATGAAAATCAACTCAATGAGTGCATGTATTGTAATGTCTTTCATTGAGGTTTTTCGGTGAGTAATAGTAGGGATGTCACAGATTAACTGTCAGCTGCTGAGAATAATTTTTACCAAAAAATCATGTCGGTCTGAAGGCCGGAAACACCAAACTAACATCACAGAACTAGCAGCAACAAAGGCCCCCTGCTCCGTTTTGTTTCATATCTAGTGTCCACAGCCGCTCTCTGGTTGGATGTGGAGGGTGGCTTTTGGCCGTGTGCGCGTACGCCAACAGCACTGACAGAGTGGCACTATTTGACAAGTACAAGGGGGGGTAGAAGGGGCTGGGAACACAGTCTGTTAGGCCTCTGATGGTATTATGCTAAATATACCTCTGCTGTCTCTCAAAGCTTCAGCTGTTTACCTTTTGACTGAGTCTGTTAACTGTTTGCTTCGCTATGCTAACGTAATGGAGCCTAAGAAAGCTAATGGTAAACAACTTCTCCTTCTGATGATTTGTTCATAGACACGATGCGAGTGTTTTGCGCAGCTAGTTTACATACGAGGTCAATGCAAAGATGCAAATAGATGCAAATTCACACCAGGTGGCATGATGGAGGCGTTGTTAACATGATGGATGCGGAAAAGCGATTTTCACATCTTTGTGTCAGTCATGCAGTTTCACATTTTTCAACTTGAGTTGCAATCTATTAGCATTAACATCTAGTTGACATGCTCCTGATGTTACTGATGTCCAGAAATGAAGCAAAACTATGGAGCTAAACTCAACATCAGTGTGCTGTACAAAGACAGAACAAATAGGGACCTGAAGGGCTAAACTATAAAGTTACATGGTAAGCTCCGAGAATACATCTGTGTCTTGTGTAAACGTTTTTTGTTGAGTTGCTTCTTGGCAAAATACTCTGAGTAAAAAGTTGGTATTTTATTAGTAAGTAACAATGGAGGGCGTGTAATAACAGCCTGATAAATTATTGTGTTAGCATCTTGGTTTACTCTGCTTCAGGGGATGGAGACTCTGTGTTTACATTCAGCTTTCTGTTTTATTTTACTGCAAACCAAGTAAGCCGTAAGCTGCCTCTTCTAGCTAACGCAGTGTAGTTACACTAGTACAACCGCAGCTGTTAAGGCTTCTGGCTTTGCCGGTCTGGTCCGGTGTACGAGCTTAAACCTGTTTGTATTATTCGAAGTGGCTTGAACCAGCATTTGTCATATTGTCATGCTCTGGCAATTTTAAACATTACTACCACAGCACTAACTCCAACTTAAATTGCATTAGCTAATAAGCATATGACACTGATTAATTAACTATTATGTTTAAAATAATGGAGCCACTAATGTCCGTTAGTAATGACCCAACAGGTCGTGTGTCATTTGCTGTTGTGCCGAGGCAGTTGGTGTTGGCAACGTGAAAAACATACTTTTTCAGCAGAGGCAAGAGAGTTGGTTTCATTTTTGGGATGATGAGAGGAGACATAAAAAAAGACTAAATCTGTACCAATATGGCAACATTTTGGATTTTAAGCTGACCAAAGCGCTGTCCTTATTGTCCGTAGTGCTGTTGTGAGCTTAACTTTAATTGGACGCTGTGTTTCTATTTATAGCTGATGCTCGCTTTGAAAGCACCACAGTTGAAACGGAACGGCTGATTCATGAACTTGAAATAAGGAATTATTTATATGCAACCTTATTTCACTACAAAAACCTAAACACAGTGTCCACTGGCTGGAGGGACATTGCTGGGATTTGACAGTTTCTCCCGAGGCAAATGCCCATCACTAAAATCAAGCTTGGCTAACTTGCTGTTGGCTATATTGTATGTAATTTCCAGTAAAAATAGCAATATAAAAGGTGTGTTTTCTGATTTAAGAAGTAGTGTTACAAACGTAGGAATAAAGCAAGTCAGCTATTCGCCCATCTCGCCAGTCTTTCGGTCTCTGGTCTGATTGTGAGCACACAACTGATAGCTACGTGGTTTGTTTTAATAAAGTAACAGAAGTGCATAAATAATGAGTCTGTGTGGACAGAGAGCTTTGGTTTTGTGATGCTATGTTATATTGGACAGCTGATTTCTGTTGGGACATGTTGAGTCATCTGGGTTGGTGAACTGGTCTGGTGAGGTGCTTGGCTTAATATCCAAGCAGTTTGAAAACTTTTGCACCAACCCAACCCTACCTAAAAACATGAAAGACCATTCAAAAATATCCTCAGTGAAATATGTTCAGTGAAGACACCTTTGTATGTTCAGTGCCAACATGTTTTATATGGATGACTTAAGATCAGCCAACTGAAACTTAAAGGTTAGGTAACGAGAACACTCCCCATTCTTTCGCCTGCGACTGTCTCTTACACTTTTTCTTTTTGTAGTTGACCTCATTTCTGTTGTCACAGCAGGTGTTAGTGAACAAATCCTTCCTCGTTATTAGACCATACTTACCAGATGCAGATGCTGCCATTATGTCACGAACTTGTGAGACAAAAACTGAAACGAAGAAGCTGTCGGGTTCCTGATGGGTTTAAGTAAACGAAGATAAAATTAGAACAATGAAAATAGAGATAAAGTAACCAAACACGATAATTCTACTTTTCAGCAGAAGGTCAAAATATCTTTATAAATAGTACATTTTAAACATATTTATTCAAGTTGAGTCATATTTTAGTCGAAGTGTTATTGCCTTTAATGGTTTGAAGTCTGGCTGAACAAATCACCAAACTGTGTAGTTGTTAGCAGTCAGGCAAACATTTCAAATCAAAGTTGTATTTCTTGCTGACTGCTCGCAGTCATTTTTTGCTCTATGTCCTCCTCACATATTGAACATGTTGCACTCACCTGAGGTATTTGCTGTTGCTCTTTTATTGCAGTGTTTTCGTTTATGTAGTATTGGTTGAAGCTCTGTCAAACTCTTGCCAACTTTGCTTTTGGTCCATCTTATTAACAGAATAGTTGGCACCTGAGGATATCAAAGGAAACAAACAAACAAACAAACAAAAACTGCTTAAATTACTTAATTTAAAGTTGTTGTTTTTTTCTGTAAAACATGTATACACTCTGTTCCATTTTATGCATTGAATTATTTCCATTAATTTTCCGATTGTCTACTCACCAGGTGAACTTCGTTGTGTAAATTATAGTCAAAGCACATCAGCGTCCCAGCTCCACACTGCGATTAACTCGCCCAGAGGAACCTTTTTGTAGCTTGTCAGGGCAGGGCCCCACGTTGGTATGGCAACAATGAAACCACCCAGGACAACCTGAACTGTCACTTTATCTGATTAAAAAGTCACAGATGTGATGATAACCGGGGTGAGCATATGAGATAGCTCGCCAAAGTGAATCATAGGCTCTTGTTTGAAAGAGAAATAGGCCTTGTGTAAAAAGACAGAGACATTTTTTACAAATCTGAAAGAATCCTTTTGTCTAAAGTTTTGGAATTTCCAAAACTTTTCCATGAAGAGAATTCAAAAGTGAAACTCTTCCACAGCAGGAAGTAGTCAATGGTATGCAATTAAAACAACTGAAAAAAGATGACATATACATGTTCCAGTAAATCTTTAGATCCTCTTCCTGGTTTAATTCCTGTAAAAAGTACAGAAGCTTGGTAATCAAAAAGTAACTGAAACTGAAATTCCAACTTTAAAACTTAATGCTTTCTAACTTAATATCATAATCCTTAAGATATGCTTCAAATATATCCTATAATTTTCAATTAATTTTTAAACTTGCCGGTCTATTATTAAACATGCCTGTCCTGTTTTTTTCTTATTTTATTCTTAATTTTTTGTTTATTATTGTTATTGTTATTGTTTTCCTGTATAGCACTTTGAATAGCATTTGTCTATGATAAGGGGCTGTACAAATACATTTAAGACCTGATAAATCAAAGGTAAAACAGGATGTAGTCAAAGGTATACAAAATATTTCAACACCACAAAACAGACATATAGATACGTTCCAGTAAATTATCAGGCTTCTTCCTGGTTTAAGTCCTTTACATGTATTTACAGTAGAGCTTGGCAACAAGGCACATGTACAGGCAGATCCCATTTTTTTAGTTTTTAAATTTGACCCATAGCATCAATTTTCAATTAAAATCATGTTTTATGGTCGACGTTTTATTACACAAGTATTGAAACTACTGCTAGTACTAGGACTAAAGCCCTAAAAAACAGTAACTGATAATGCCCATTTCGATTGCTACGAGACATAAAATCTCTCCACTCTTCACACTTTGCAAAAAAACAGACACACACACTCTTTTTATACAAAAAACACAGATAATCCAATCTGTTGTTAGGGACTTGATCTTTTAATAAAATGCACAATATAGTGTAGAAACCACAATCACAAAAACACAAAAGTTTGCTGCTACACCCAGCCGCCTCTGCTGCTCTGCACAGCATTATTTCAACTTCTATCAACTAATCATAGTAAGATTTTACACATTATTTCAAAATTAGAACAACACATCGGAGAACATTGCTTTAAGCTTCCTACCATTATTACAGTGTTAATACCATAAATTACTTTAATGGTATATTACCATTAAATGTGTCACAGCATTCTACATAAGAGTGTAAGAGTGTGAGGTTAACAGTGTAAAATTAACTCTAAAAGCATCAAGATTTAAAATGTTTTATGTCAGTTTGAAAAAAATACATTACTGCTAGAATTTAGCTGTATCTATACAGTAGTAATATTGCCTAAAAAAAGCATCAAGATTCAAAGGCTTTTACTGTAATAAAAAACAAAAAGTACATTACTGTCAGAAGTTGGCTTTATTTTCACAGCAGTAAAATTGGCTTGAAAAAGCACCAAGATTAATGGTGTTTTACTGTAATTGAATAAACTGCACGTATCTATTAGAATTCTGCAGTATTTTTACAGCAATTTGTTACTGTGTAGGCTCCCAATATTGTCACAGTAGAGGACGCTTTCAGTTTTCATACAAATCAATGAGAAAACAAGTGTAACATTTTAACCGTTTTTCATCTACATGCATTTTTTAAAATTGTGAAACAGGTGTACAAGAAACAAGAGTTTATTTGTAGATTGTTTCAAAGAAAAACATCATGACTAATGAATAATAAAACCACCTTAACATTCTTAAAATGTGATGACTAATAGAGTAATACCTATAAACACAACTGAGCAGAGATTAAAAGATCATTACAGTGTAAAGGAAGACTTAGTGACATTATATGAATACATTTATTATTACAAATGGGAATACAGACACTTCAAAACTAAAATACACAAATGATTAAATTCTTTATGGTTTTTATTTGCATCTGTTTTATTTAGTTTAAACTTAACATTCACTGTAATATCATAAAGTTAAACTTAATTAACTACTATGATCAATGTGGCACATAGAATTGTTTTATTTTCAAAGATATTTATGTCAACTATACAACATTAAATATTCATTTATACATCAGATATTTGTTCGAAAAAAATATAATATAATGTAAAAATGTGACATAGCCCATTTACACCAGTTTAATATGAAAAGAAATAAATTCACTTCGTATTTTTAATCACCAAAATAAAAGCTCACAGTCTTGCAGCTTTAACTGTGGCTCTTTCTAGGAAACAAAACCAGCTCATAAAATGCTACAAGGGTTGTTTTGCTTGTTTTTTTTGTCTGGTTCCTTCATGTGTCCCTGTATCCAGGTATGTGTTTCCTCCTCATGTTTTTTCTTGAGCTTTGCGATTTCTTCTTTAAGATGCTCTCTGCTGTTGAAGCGAATCATCAGATTATTAATTTCTTCTTCGTGTTTTTCCGTCAGATCCAAAAGGCCTCTCTCGTATACTTTGTTTCTCTGCAGCTGGTCTTGCAAAAAGTCAGTTTTGTTTTGTTTCCTCTGCCTCAGATCCTTCTCTTCCTGTTTGGACATGCCCATATCAGCACAAATGGCATACATGTGCGTGTATTCATTGGATTTTTCCGCTTGCTTTCTGGCCTTGTCTTCATTTTTCTTCTTTATGCCCTCCCTCCTCATCATATAGAGCTCCTCTAACGCTCTACATTCTTTTTCCTCATGTTCTCTCCTGATTATATCGTCTTCTTTCCTTTTGTCTCTGAGTCTTTTGATTTCCAGCTCGTGTTTTTGTCGTAGCTTTTCAAGTTGTTCTTGCTTCTCATGCCATCTCTGTTGATCCTCCAGTCGTACTGTCTCCTGTTTCTCTGCTTTTCTCTCTTCTTCTTCTCTCTTTATCTTTTCCTGCTCCTTCCTAATGCTTTTTACCTTTTCTTTGAGCAGTTTGGTTTTCAGCTCCCTTTCTTGTTCAGCTTTCGTTCTTTGTTTTTCCAGTTCCTCTTTCTTTACCTGCATTTCCTCTTTATGCTTATTTTCAACATCCATCATCTCTCTCTGTATTTCATCTTCCTTTTCCTTCAGGATCCTCTTCACCTCCTTTTGTATGGCTGTCTCGGCCTCTTGGAACATCTCAGAGGTGTAGCAGCCACCACCATTTCTGGTCACCATTGATTCGACTTTTCTCAGTAGCTCTCTGACTTGAGAGCGATTCTTGTCCTTGTTGTTGAAGACCTGGTATCTTCCTCCACAGTCAGCCAACAGGTTTTCAAAAACATCTGCTCTTACATAACTCTCAAAGGACACATCATGGAGTTCATCACCTCGGGTGAAAACCAGAATGATGTAGTCTTCTGACTTCTTGCCAAAAAACTTCTTGATCAGTGCCACGGTGTCTCTCTCCTCTTGTGTGAAGCGGCCGATCTGCAGCACCAACAAGAACACATGAGGTCCAGGAGACAACATGCTGACACAATTCACAAGCTCTTGTTGGACTTCCTCGTTGGACAGGGTCGTGTCGTACAAACCGGGGGTGTCGACTATGGCGACGGGCCGTCCATCAACCTCTCCTGTTTCTTTCCGGCAAAGCACGGTCACCGACCTTGGACTGACTTTGGACGTGAAGCATTCTCGGCCCAAAATAGTGTTTGCAGTGGCGCTCTTTCCACATCCAGTCTTCCCAATCAGCACCATCCGGAGACACTCTTTGCTCTGAGGTTTAAAACTTTCTATCTTCGGTACAGATTTTTGGATTGCGCCCTCATTCACCTGCGGCTCAGCCATCATTTCCTTTGTGAAGCATCTGGATTGACCAGCTCTCATCTGTTCGACTGTGTGCAACACATGAGAGACCTGCTGCTTGTCCCTAAGATCAAAGACAAAATATCGATCTCCACAGCTCTGACGGAGCTCCTGGATGTGCTTATTCTCCTTCAGGCATCTCACGACAGCTGGAGAATTAGTATCTGACTTGACGGTGAACAGAATCATGGCGAAGTCAGTCATTCGAGAGCTGAAGGCGTTCTGGATGGTCTCCAACTCTTTCTTGTCCTCATAAGTGATTTGACCAACAGGTAGGACCAGGATGAAGGCGTGGACGCCCTCAGGATCACAGAGGGAGACACACCTGAATGATTCCTCCATCACTGCCTCCTGAGATTTTCCGTGCAGAGCAGGAAGCTCCACCAGGGAAATTCGACGTCCACACACCTCTCCCAGAGTCTTAACACACTTTGATGAGTTGACAAGTGGACCAAAGTTTCTGTCTCCCAGAATGGCATTCACCACTGAAGTCTTCCACGCTCCAAATCTTCCACACAACACTAAGTTCAGAGGAGGTTTCGAGGTCTCAGATGTCGTCATGAGATCAGCTCCTTCGGTGCAGTTAAGATGTCCTCCTTTGTTGTCACTCACTATCTTCTCCATCTCATCAATCAGTTCTTGATAATCACATTCATCAGGACCGTTTCTCTCAAGGTTAATGCTGAGCTTTCTTTGTCTGCAGTCTCGGATGACTTGGTTAATGGAAGAATTCTGCACCGTCCAAGTTTGTGTTTGGATGACCATCAAGTATTTAAAGGCGTCATCACCAAAGAAACTCAGGATGAACTTAAATTTCTGCCTGTCGTCCACACTGAAATCAGACGGTTTCACTAACAGCAGGAGCACGTTTGGTCCAGGAGGGCAAAGAACAACACACTTCTTCATCTCATTTCTCACTCTGTCCACAGGCAGACCGAAGACGTCTGCCGTGTCCACCACTGTGAATTTTTTCCCCCTCAGTTCTCCATACGTGACGGTACTTTGCTTTGACATTTTCTGATAAAGACTATCTTTCTGCCGTGTGATGAAGCTGCATAGTGTTGTCTTTTCAGATTGTCTCTTTCCAAACACCAGAATCCTGAGGTCAGACGCTGTGAAACAACAAAAGCCAAAGCATTTCATTTCCACAACCCCAAGAACTCATATTCATTTTCCCATTTGCATTTTTTTCAGTACTTAGTTACCCTCTCGCTAACAGACCACACTCACCGAATGCTGCCTCTGCCATTATGTCACTTCAGGGCAAACTTTTGGGTGTCTGTTGGGTTTTAGGAAACAAGACAAAATTACAATTATGAATTTTAAGATAAAGTAATTAAACATAATTTTACTTTCCAGAAAACAAACATGAGGCTGTAAGTGTAGTCTTAGAACATCTATGAAAAGCAGATTTATATGATCATTTTAGTCGAGTCATATTTTAGTCAACATGTTAAACTTGTGAACCTGAGCAAATACGTTTGATGTCTTCCATAAACATGGGAAGAAGGCAATGAGCAATAAAAGAAATAATTACCCAGAAGTGAGCTAGAAATCAATAAAAAAAAGAAAAAGAAAATAAACCTGAAGATTAGTATAAAAATTTCTAGAATTAACTAACGTTAAATATTTTTATTTAAATAATTAGCTACAAAGGTATTTTTTCCCCAAGCTTTTTTGCAATTTGTGAAAAATTTCTTACTTAGTCGCTCTTTTCCCTTTTCCCCATGTTTTTTTTTTTTTTTTTTTTTTTTGTTGTTGTTTTTTTTTTGCAAGAAATTGCACCAATTTTTGGGTTGGGCGTCTGAAAGCAGCACATGAAAAATGATGGTGCTTCAGGTTTAAGGGTTAATAGGTGGGTAATGGGAAATTGTTTTATTACAGTAGCAGGTTATAGGGTATTGCACAGGAGCAGTAAAAAACACAGCAATGATACATATATCACATTTGAAGAGAGAAAAAAAATCTCAATAGAAAAAATAAATCTTGGCATATTCTGAGAGAAAAAGATATACATTTATAAAATATCTATGGAATATACAATATAAAGAATGCACTCTAATGTACTAAAATAGAAGAAATACATGCTAAAAACTTAAACAATAAAATACACTACAGACATATACTATAGACATAAAATAGTGTGTAAATTTGTTGAAGTTATAGTTTTGAGTATGCAGTGAGGTACAGTGTGCGTGGTTAAGTTCGGTTTAAAAATGCCTTTAAGTGTTTGAAATCTAACCCAAGTACATCTGAACTCCCTGCCCAGATTAAAAGGTATCAGGAAACTGCATTATTTAGTCCATTTACAGATCAAGCATTTCTATAATACATGTCTACATTGTGTGCATATCATAAATAGTTTTATTATGAATAATGATAATACCTTTGTTTATATAACACTGTTAAAAACAGAGTTTACACAGCGCTTTGGCAAACAGGACAAAGCAGAGGCAAGAGGGATTTTGTGCAGAGGCAGCATAAGAGACAAACAATAATGCCAAATTAAGGCCAGAGAAAAAAAGAGAAACAATTACACAACAAAAATTACAACTCATACGAATAAGAGTAAATACAATTCAAAGAATATAAGCACAAAGGTAATAGTACTAATTATCAAATTAAATGCAATTAAGGCAGAATAAAAGAATAAACTATAATACAAACTAAAATAAATGAATTAAAATAGACAATATATATTTGTGGCATTTATATTTTCTGATTGTTTACTCACTCTGTGAAGTCCTGTTTTGAAATTTTAGTCAAAGCACATCAACGTCCGAGCTCCACAGTGTGCTAAACTCGCCCACAGCGACGTCTTTGTCAGCTCAGCAGGGCAGGGCTCAGCGTAGGTATGCCAGCAACGAAACAACCCGGTTCAACCAGATTCAGCCACATGATTAGGAGTTCACGGAAGTGAGAGGCGATTTTTGGGTATATGAGATGACAAGTGACATCATCAGTCATTTCTCTACAACGTGCAGAAGCATGCACGAGTGAAATTTAACACAATTTATAAAGCTGTCTGTATTAATATTAACCCTTTGAAATCTGAACAAATTTAATTGATTTCTTTCAAAAACATGGAAATAAGGTAATGAGCAACTTAACGAGAGATGGTTAAAAAAATGTGCAAGACATTAGCAAAAACATGCAAGAAAATTACTTAAAGCACAAAAAGAAAAGGAAATGACAATGAAATGAATTGGGGGAAAAATACTAAAAGTAAAATAATTTTGAATATTAAATGTACAGTGGGTACAGAAAGTATTCAGACCCCCTTAAATTTTTCACTCTTTGTTATATTGCAGCCATTTGCTAAAATCATTTAAGTTCATTTTTTTCCTCATTAATGTACACACAGCACTCCATATTAACAGAAAAACACAGAATTGTTGAAATTTTTGCAGATTTATTAAAAAAGAAAAACTGAAATATAACATGGTCATAAGTATTCAGACCCTTTGCTGTGACACTCATATATTTAACTCAGGTGCTGTCCATTTCCTCTGATCATCCTTGAGATGGTTTTACACCTTCATTGGAGTCTAGCTGTGTTTTATTATACTTTTTGGACTTGATTAGGAAAGCCACACGCACCTGTCTATGTAAGACCTTACAGCTCACAGTGCATGTCAGAGCAAATGAGAATCATGAGGTCAAAGGACCTGCCTGAAGAGCTCAGAGACAGAGTGGTGGTAAGGCACAGATCTGGCCAAGGTTTGGCCAAGCAGTTTTTCAGGTCATGTTCTTGTCACATTTTTGCTAGTTTCTTTCAAGTTTTAGAAAATGTATTGCCAAGTCATGCCTTTTTTTCAGATCAACCAGTTTACCCTGGTTGAAAAGATTTTAACGCTATTGAAAAGATGCCTAAATGCTTAAAGAATAAGAAAAGTGATTTGAAAGAAAACTTGTATAAAAACTTTGATATTTTGATTATTTTTCTGTAAGTGAATTAGGGCTTGTGTAAAAAGAGAGAGATTATTTCCGAAAGTCTTGTCTGCACCTTGGGAATTTCCCCAAAGACTGGAAAAGGTGTCGACGAGCACAAAGGCCTTCCCGTCAATGGAAATCAAAAGTGAAACTCCTTCACAGCAGGGCGTAACAAAACTGACATCCAACATCATCATTAACATTCCTGTAAGAAGCACATATTTAAATTTGTTTATGTGTTGGGCAATGACTTTAAAAAGTTACTGAAACTGACATTTTTACTGTCTAACTGACCTATTTTATATTTGTTGTGTGTTTGATGAATTAATTTCTCCGTACACACTGCAGGGCACACCTTTAAAGAGCAGCGACAAATCTAAATCTAATCTAACTCTCAGTGTGAACGCTGTCGGAGCAGAATCAGATTAGCTTTAAAACTGCAAATGAACAACATGAGCGACAGTTAATCAACAGAGAAATACTACAGCTTCTTAAAAGCAGAGTTACGCAACTAAAGCAAAGCAAGCAAACTTAACTAAACTAAAAAGTAAACTAAACTACAAACCAAACTTCACTAAATAAAACTAAAAACTAAATATTTAGTTTAATTTTCTTTTGTTTAATTTGACACAGCTAAAAAAACAGTTTAGTTTAGTTTTTAGTTTAGTTTTCTTTTATTTTGAATAAAATCCAAATGAATGAAAAACAAAACAAAAAGTGTCTGAGAGGTCAAGAAGCCAGGAGCTTATACAGTTGAATAATCTATAAATTTTAAGTGTCTGCAAGTCTGCAAAACTGAAGAAGAAATGTAATTATTCAACACGTTATTTATTTATGTACATTCTTAAAAACGTGGTGGTCTTACAAGAAATAAACTAGTATATTTGCTGTTTGTGGAGAAGAAAAAAATTCTAAATGACTAATTAAGGCATAAAAAATGATGACAAATACAATATTAACGTGATTAACTTAATTATCAACAGCTGAACAAGAGAATAATAGCTGATATTTACAGTTTGGGACTTTTAGCTACATTTTATGACTGCAGTTATTACATCCATTACCAGTTGTTAACATTCATGTTATATCTCTAAACTCTCTTAAAAATTAAAATATATATATATGTATATATATATATATATGTATATAAATTTATAAGTTTCATTTGACATGCAGAAATCTTGCTTACATGTTTGCTTACATGTCTGTTAACAGATTTACAGTGTGAACAAAGCTTTTTTAGTTACATTTTACAGCTGCAATTGTTATTATGTCAGTGGGAGATTAGACATTTCTTAAAGAATTATGTTTGCAGCAGGTTCCACTGGTTTACTCTTAACATTGATTTAAAACTATTATTTCTTAGAAGTAGGTAGCAAAAGGTTAAAAGGTAAAAAAGTTTTTAAAAAATCATTAAAACCCATTAACATCAGTGTAACTTCAGTGCACTGGCCAATATAATTGTTAATTGTTAACAGATAATTGCACTCACAACTGTACAGTATTATATATATATATATTGTTATTTTCATTGGTTAAATAAAAAAAGATAACTTTAAAACTTGATATGGGCACTGTTTAAACACCAATTCAGTTAATGTTTAAGCCATCAAAACAAAAGCGCACAGTTTCTGCAGCTGAAACTTTTTAAAAGGTGTCATAAAATGGAGCAAATCTTGTTCTCGATGGCTTTCTGCACATGAGCTTGTATCCAGTCACTTTTTTCCTCTTCGTGTTTTTTCGTTAGCTTGTTGATTTCTTCGTGGAGATGTTCTCCGTTGTAGGAAGATGTCAGTTCGTTAATTTCTTGTTCTTGTTTTCTCTTCAACTTCTCAAAGTCTCTTTGGGAAGTTCTGTTTTTGAGCAGCTGGTTTATGATTGATTCTTTTCGGTTTTGTTGCCTCCACTTCAGATCAGCCATTTCCTTTTTGATCCTGTCCATCTCTGCAAAAACATCCTTGGCATATTTCTCTCTG
Organism: Plectropomus leopardus; assembly: GCF_008729295.1. Taxonomy (NCBI): domain Eukaryota; kingdom Metazoa; phylum Chordata; class Actinopteri; order Perciformes; family Serranidae; genus Plectropomus; species Plectropomus leopardus. The sequence continues at coordinate 35,951,404 of NC_056468.1, read as the reverse complement.
AACTCATTGCATTCTTCAGCTTGCTTCCTGGCCTCCTCTTCCATTTCCCTCCTCATTTCCTCCTTTTCCCTCTTATGGAGATCTTGTAATGATTTCAGTGCTCTGTCCTCATGTTCTCTTGTGATTATATCGTCTTCATTTTCATATATTTTGACTTCTTGGTCACTTTCTCGTCTGAGCTTTTCAAGTCGCTCCTCTTCACGTCTCTGTTCATCTTCTCGACGTCGTTTGTCCCACCATTCTCGTCTTTCCTTCTCCCAGGCTTCTTTCTGCTTTCTCTTGTCTTCTCTGTCTTGTATTAAAAACACCCAGCCAGACATTTCCTTGACACTGCTGCATATGCGAGTCTGGCCTCCAGAGCTTCAAATTCTCGTTTCCATTCGTGTTGTTGGAATTCCTCCTCCCTTCTCTTGTTGATTTCCTCCTCTTCTCTCTTTTGTCTTTCTCTCATCTCCTGATACGTAATGTGCTCCTCCTTTTCTTTGACCAGTTGGACTTTTTCTGTTCTTTTTCGCTCAAGTTTAGATTTAAGCTCTGTAATCGCTTCTTGGTGTTTTCTTTCAAGCACCCTCTCTTTCCTCTTTATCTCTGGTTCCTTTTTCTTTATGATCTTCTCCTTTTCCTTTTGTATGGCTGCCTCTGCATTTTCAAACATCTCAGAGGTGTAGTAGGCACCGCCATTTCTGTTTACCATTGACTCAATCTTGGTCAGCAGCTGGCTGACCTGGGAACGATTCCTCTGATCGTTGTTGTTGAAGACATGGTATCTTCCTCCACATTCAGTGATCAGTTTATCTAAGGAGTCATCACCTTCTGCTTTGATGTAACTCTCAATGGCTTCATTTTTAAGTTCGTCTCCTCTGGTGAACAAAACAATGATGAAGTCTTTGGACTTCTCGCCAAAAAACTTCTTGATCAGATCCACAGTTTCTCTCTCCTCCTGCGTAAAGCGGCCGATCTGCAGCACCAGTAAAAACACATGAGGTCCTGGCGCCAACAGACTGATGCAATTCATAAGTTCATCTTGGACTTCGTCGTTGGACAGAGTTGTGTCGAACAAGCCGGGGGTGTCGACCACAGCAACGGGCCTCCCATCAATCTCTCCTGTTTCCTTCTTGCAAAGCTTGGTCACGGAAATCTGGCTAACTTTAGAAATAAAGCATTTTTTTCTCAAAATGGTGTTTGCAGTAGCGCTCTTTCCACTACCAGTCTTCCCAATCAGCACCATCCGCAGACACTCTCTGCTCTGCACTGTCCTGAAAGACTCTCCAAGTGGCTCCATCCTACGAGACTCTCTACTCGGCTCCTTCCAGGGAAACTCTTTTCTCGGCATTATCCTGGGAGGTTCTGCTCTCGGCACCATGGGAGGTTTTGTACTCAGGTCCATCCTTGGAGGCAACTCTGTATTCTTGTCCATCAAGGGAGACGCTTTACCTGGCACTGCCCTGAGAGATGCTCTACCTGGAAACATCCTCTGAAACTCTCGGCTTTTATACTTAGAATCTTCTGCATTTGATGCATGTCTTGCAAGTTTGGGTAACATATATTTTGTGAAGCCTCTGGATCCCATCTTTTCCACAGTATGTAACACCTCAGAAACCTGCTCTTTGTCCTTGATGTTGCAGACTCCATATCGTCCACCACAGCTTCGAAAGAGTTGTTGGATGTCTTTGTTTTCCTGTAGAAACCTCTCAACTGCTCGAAAGTTAGGGTTTGCATCCACAGTAAAAAGAATCATGGTAAAGTCATCGACCCTGAAGCTTAAAGTTTTTTGGAGGGTCTCTAACTCTTTCTTGTCTTCGTCACTCGGGGGATCTAAAGGTAGGACCAGGATGAAGGCATGGACGCCGTCTGGTTCACAGAGGGAGATGCAATTCAATGATTCCCTCTTTGCTGTCTCTTGAGGTTTTCCATACAAAGCCGGCAGCTCCACCAGGGAAACCCAATGTCCGCACACCTCTGCCTCATTTTTAACACACTCTGATGAGTCAGCTGTTGGGCCAAACTTTCTTTCTCCCAAAATTGCATTAGCTGTTGACATCTTCCAGGCTCCATGTCTCCCACACAATACCACATTGAGAGTGGACTTTGCAGATTCAGGTGCAACCACGGGATCACAGTCTTCATTGAAGACTAAATATCGCCCCCTGTTTTCATCCACTATGTTCTCAATTTTTACCATCAGTTCTTGACGATTATGGTCAAAAAAGTCTCTGTCGTCGAAGTTTATTCTGTACTGCCTTTGTCTGCAGTCTTGGACGAGTTGGTTCACTGAGGAATTTCCTCCCCAATCGTGTTGTGTTAGGATAACCATTGAGTGTTCAAAGACATCTTGTCCAAAGAAGTTCATGATAAGTTTTAGTTTTTGTCGGTCCTTCTCAGTAAAATCCGAAGGATCCACTAACAGCAGCAGAGCATTTGGTCCAGGGGGGCACTGCATCACGTATGTCTTCATCTCATATGTCACTCTCTCCTTGGGCAAACTGAAGATGTCTGCTGATTTTATGACTGTAAAAAGTTTCCCCCTCCACTTTCCTTGGGTAGTTGCATAGAGCTTGCTTTTTGGATTGATAGAATCTCTTTTTCCATTGATGAAGTTGCTCAGTGTTGTCTTGTCATGCTGACTTTTTCCAAGTATTGCTATCCTAAGTGTAGGTGCTGTAAAACAATAAGAACGAAAGCTTTACAAATTTACATAATTTTATGAGGCACTTACCATTATCTCATTTTCATAAACATCAATCATTCATACGTCAAAATCTCAAAACATGTTTAGCGGTAGGTCTCTTATTATAACGTAAAACATATAATGGAAACCACTGAAAGTGATCATGGCTACAGTGGGCAGGTTTCTATTACAGATCTGCACAAGACTTGAGCGATATTTTCAAAATTTCGAGAAAACATTTTGCAACTTCTCCTCTTGCTATTACATCCCAGGAACCAAGGTGATGGATGTTTAAACATTAACAGCTTAACAACAAATTATGTTTTAAATAATTTGCTTGTAGTAATTAAGTAGTCGGCCTAAAGTGCTCATTTTGGGTCTTTACATACATGATACTGTATGTATCATGAAACTATGGTAATTCTAATTTATTTTATTTTGCTTTACTCCAAGGCTTCTTTGCCTTGCTGTAACCCATCTGCTCTGTCATTTTCCCTGGTGAATCATGTTGTCTCCTCAAAGCTAATGACATACTAAAAAAATGAGCCAACAAGATGCTGCTGCGAAACATGATCACTGGGTCATCAAGTGAATTAAAAATACCCGATGACATGATGTTTCTGTCATGAAGCTGCTGTACTGGTTTTTGATATAGTGGTAACACTTTCTATATGAAGACCACATCTATAATGTATTATGCAGGCATTTATCATTAATTATTATGAACAAATAAATGCCTCACTAATGTTTTATGACTACACTCATAAACACACATAATACTTACTGATGCACTATATCAACAGTCATAACCCATTATAGGTGTGACTCATAATGAATATCATGAATAGTAAGTGGCAAATGTATTATGGATGCTCTTGACTAATTATAAACTAGAAGTTGACTGATGGGACTTAAAATGTATTACAAATACCCATACTTACCTATACACTTGTCAACAATTAACTGTAATAAGCACTCATAGTATACTGTAACAGTCCATGCAGTATTATAAGTAATTTTATGTCTAAGTAAAGTGATATAGCTATTGATGCATTTATCATAATTTATGCCTCATGTAGAAATAAAAGACTTGCAACGTGCACATCCAAAAGTAGTTAAATACGAGGTGCTGGACAGAACAAAAGTAGATACAAACATCAAGTGTGAAGGTAATAATTGTTCATAGGAGCATTATTTGGTGTGCAGACCCTGTTTTTGTATTGTGATAATTGCTCCATCATAATGTTTCATTGTTGGTGTTAAGTAGAGTGTAACGAATTTCCATTCAAATATGAGAATCTATGCCGCATCATAAGTGATTAATAGCTATTATACACTATAAAAAACATTTAAAAGACTGAAAAGTGACACTCTTTGGCATCTCAAGACAATGTGTCTGAAGTCAGAGTTTTTTATTCACAGAATCAGATTTTGCAAAGGCTGGTGAACTTTCAGGGTCACTATTTACAAGATTGTTATCTACAAAAAGGAAAAAAAATAATGAACAAACTGTTGCGGCCCTTGAAATCTGCAGTGAGTATATTATATGCTGTAGCTAGCTAACCACTGTCCCCATCCCAAACAGGACATTTGCAAGTTAAGTCACTGGCATGTGTGCTGTGAGCCTCCAAGCTTATGATGCATACTTATAACTCTGATGCAGCATGTAAATGAATGAAAATGATTACTTAACACCAACAGTGAAACATTTAGATGAACATAATTATTATTATTATCATTATTATTAATGCATCAATGTTTACTTCACTTCACTTAACACTCACAATGATAAGCTATGATGCTGCATGGACTTCCTTACTACAGTTGACTATTGATATGTGAATAAGTGATTATAGGTATTTATACTGCATTATAAACACCACCAGTCAACCTCTAGTTTAAAACTATTCATTAGCATCCATAAGACACTTGCTTGTTAATATTGTATGTGTCACATGTATGTTTTATTGCTGTTGATAAATTGCATCAGTAAGCATTATGTGTGTTAATGAGTGAACTCACAGTATTATGGATGCATTATAATTCACTTTGAATGCCTTCATAATGTGATATAGGTGTGGTCTTTATAGAAAGTTACCAATATGGTAAAAAAATTTCAAAAAGTCGCGCATCTGTCCATTTCATTAATAACCACTGTCATGGAGAATTTGAAAAAGTCATGGGATTTCACGATCGCTGTTTCAAAACCTGGAAAAGTCATGGAATTAGGCCACATGGCAAATGTGATTTCATTTTTGGCACACTTACCACCAGTGCCTTGATTTTAGCAGTAACATATTCATTCATACTTACTGGATGACGATGCTGCCATCATGTCACTTTTGTGCACCAAAAACTGGGACAAAAATTCAAATGGAGAAGCTGTCGGGTGTCTGTCGGGTTTAGGGAAATGAGACAAAATTAGCATACTGAAAAATTAAAACCATACACACGAATTCTACTTTACAGAAAATAGTAGGAATGCTGTTAGTGTAGTCTGAGCTCATTTATAAAAAACAGGTTGACGTGTATTAAATTTTAGTCATGTTTTAGCAAAGTGTTAATACCTTTAATGGTCTGAAGTCAAGCCCAAGCACAACTGAACAAATACTTTTAATCTTCAGCAATCAAGGAAAGACTTGATAAAATCAGGTTTCTTGCTGGCTGTTAGCTGTCATTTATTATCTCTATTTCCTCCTCACATACTGAACATGTGGCACTCATCCAAGGCTGTTGCTGTTGCTCTTTTAATGTAGTTTTTCTTTTATTATTATATACGTTTGATTGAAGCTCTCGCAAACTCCTTTAAACTTTGTTTTTGGCCCATCAAAATAACAGAACAGTAAATACCTAAAGATCACAAAAAACCTGCTTTGATTAGAACAATTAAATATGAAACACTTTCTGTAACACATGAAAACAGAATGTATATTTCCTTTAAACAGATCATTAGTGTTTTTTCTTTTCTGATTGTCTACTCACCAGGTCAGATTTAAGTTGTGTAAATTTTCATCAAAGCACATCAGCGTCCCGACTCGTCCCAGTACTGTGATCAGCTCAAATAGGAAAATGTTTTTGTTAGCTCGACGGGGCAGAGCCTAACGTGGGTATGAAAACAATGAAACAGCCCAGCAGAACCTGAAAAGTCACTTCATCTGATTAAAAGTTCAAGGAAGCGATAAGTGACTTGTGGTAACGGGTTGGGCATATGAGATGACATCATCCTCTGTCTCTGTACAACATGAAAAAACATGCACACCTCCTGAACAAACTTAAATTTCACTAAACTTTAGAGATGTCTGTGTAATATAACAACAGTTGAATAAGATTTGGACTTTGATATTTTTCTTTTAGAAATACAGGACTTGTTCAGGCGTGTTCCCAAAATTTGTAAAGAAATTGGTTGTCCATCTGACTGGAACAACCAGCCCCATTCATTTCGATCTATTACTTCCCCTCTTTAAGGCATCTCGACTCACCATCTTCAAACAACCTGCTCGAAACAGTTTATTTATAGCTTTGTTTCCCTTTTGTACTTGTACAGTACATATAACCGCATATATACAGATCAATGTTGTGTGTACATTTACTAAGTGTACTGCATGTAATCTACTATAATGTACATTACGTGGGGATCTTGTTGGAGGGGAATTAGCATGGCTTGAGAACCCCCTTAAAACGAGATGATAACCCCTTCAAATGAGTTTCGAAGCACAAATTCATAGTAGCAATTAATCAAAAGGTTCCATAAATGGACTTTGTGATTTTCTAACTGAACAAATTTATATCATGTTGGTATTTTCAATGAATTCTTTCCTCCATACATACTGCAACCTGCACCTGGAAAGTACAGCAAGAGATCAAACTCTATAGGTTAAAGTATACAGTGATAGTTTGCTTTTTGGTTTATTGTAGATAGATAGATAGAAAGATGGATGATATAGATTTTTGAGAGTGTAAAACAAACAAACAGAAAAAGACACAAGTTTAACAAAATGGCGCTAACCAAAATGGATGATAATCTACACTAAAAACTCAATGAACAGATTCAAAAAGGAACCAAGACATTGCATCTTACATGGTCAAAACGGAGTAGGAGGAGGCATAAACTTATAATATCCTATTCCTTCTCAACTAATCAAATAATTAATTTGTGGACTTCATCTCTAAACTGTATAAACTGAGTTGAGTTATAAGTTGATCGGCATTATTCCATACGTGTCAAAGCTTACTTGGACAGACAAAAAAAAAAGAAATTTTATCGAAATTCAATTTGGGGCAGGTGCAGATTAGAAATATTATGTGTACTATAGAGACCAAAACAAAGCCGAATATAAATACTGTCCTGAAGAAGCTGAGTGGTGCAACTCCTTAGAAATTTCTCAGTGCTCAAAGCTTTTCAAAAGCAGAGTTTTGTTTACCAGCAGCCAAGTTTAGAGATGGGTGTTAACTTCGAAGCTGTAAATTTCTGGTCAAACAACATATTAATTGGAGCCTCCGAACTTGAGTTTCACTGCCAGTGACTCACTGTAACTATATGACAAAGATGAACTATTGGAGTTTCCCTGTTTCTTGGCCAAAGTCTGGAGGCTGAAGCAGGTAGTTTTCTGGCAGATTTTCTAATAAATATTTATTAAAATATAACAACTTAATGAAAAAAAACACTGCTGTTACTACCCTAAAATATTCGCTGCTAATAATAACATTGATTTTGATTGTTGCAAGAGATTAAAATGTCATCTTTCCAGACACTACAACCACAGACACACACACACTCTTAAAAAATAACAAACATTTGTCGTTATGGACTGATCTTTAATATGAAAGTACAATGTAGCATTGAAACCAAAATCACAAGAAAAAAGTTTGGTTCTCTTCTTAAGCAGAGTCTGCTGCTCCACATAGTATTGACTATAAATAAGTGAAATAGTCATAGACAAAAGACAATTCTTTCACATTGAGAAGTAAGCTTGAACATTTGCCACATAAGTATTCATTACCCTCTGTATATGCTGTTAGAAATAATGGTTGAACATTGTTTAAAACACCAAGTCAAGAAATCAAAAAAATATTTTACACTTTTTGTATAATAAAATTCACAACAGAACATCCTCATGTAGTTTCTCTACAAAAAAACAAAACAAAATGAGCTCTTCAATTACTTTATCTTTATATATTTTTAAAATTGTGACGTGTACTAACAAGAAACACGTGATTCTCAATGACCAGTTAAGGCATCCTAATTTTCCTGTGCTGACAAATACAGTATTACCTTCTCTAGTAATAAAGACAATTGAAACAAATGAATAACAACAGATATGTACAGTATGAGCAAGGATTTTAGTTACATTTTTAGACTGCAGTTATTATGTACATGAGAAAATAGACACTTCTTGAGTGGCAAGTGACAATGTTGGGTTCAAGACCTTACTTGACTTTTAGTAGCAAGCAGCGCACCATCAGGGTGACGACAAAGTTTTCCATTTATTGTGACCATGTTTTTTTTTTTTTAACTCATCTTGCTTATATGTTGTAGAAATGGTTCTCTCAGTACCATAAGGCTGTGTAGCTAATATGGTGTTGATTATGTCAAAATTAGGAAAGGCGCTATTCACTTTGCTGTTTATCTCATTATGTGAATTAGCAGATTTTTTTAGTTTGGAAGCATATGCAGATGCTTTCCAGTTATCGAGCCAAGTTTCATGTTTTTATCTTTTTTCAACTTGCAGCAAATTTAGTTTAGAGGGCTGACGAAAAACAATAATGACAAACTGGCATATATATATTTTAAAAACTTGAAATAGGCCATCAGTGTACACCAGTTCAATGCAACAAGGAATTAAATTCACTCAATATGTTAACTTGTCAAAGCAAAATTTCAAACTGTTGTACTGTTGGGGAAAAAACCCAAATGTCATAAAATGCTACAAGTCCTGTCTGTTGTTGATTTCTGTACATGTTCCCAAATCCAGTCATCTCTTTCCTCTTCGTGTTTTTTCTTTAGCTCATTGATTTCTTTGTTCAGACGTTCTCTGCTGCGTAAAAAAACCTCCCTTTTCAGCTCGGTCATTTCTTCTTCTTGCTTTTTCAGCAGTTTGTCATAGTCTTTCTGGCATGCTTTCTTTCTGCTCAGTTTTTTTAGCCAAAGGTCTTTTTCGGTTTGTTGCCTCTGCTTCAGATCCTCCTTTTCCTTTTCGCAATTGTACATCCCAGCTGAAGCAAACTTGGTATATTTCAGTCTGAATTCATTGAGTTCTTCAGCTTGTTTTCTGGCCTCTTCTTCATTTTTCCTTCTTAAATCCTCCAGTTTGTTCTTGTAGAGTTCTTCCAACTCTTTCCATTCTCTTTCCTCCCGTTCTCTTCTGGTTCTCTCTTCTTCTTTCCTTCTCTTCTCGTATCTTTCAAAATCCTGCTCATACTCTCGTCTGAGCTTTTCAAGTCGTTTTTTCTCCTCCTCTCGTCTCTGTTCATCTTCTCGATATCGTTTGTCCCACCATTCCTTTCTTTCCTGCTCCCAAGCCTCTCGTTCCTTTCTCATGTCTTCTCTGCTCCGTATTAAGAGCATCCTGTCAGCAAGTGTCTGTTTTGCTGATCCAGGTTTTAGTTTTTTCTCCAGAGTTTTAAGGTTTTGTTCCCACTCATGTCGTTTGGATTCCTCCTCCCTTTTCTTTTTCATTTCCTCCTCTTCTCTCTCCCTCTTCCTCCTCTCCTGTTCCTGCTTCATTACGTCCCCCTTTTTCTTGACCAGTTTGGCTTCTTCCTGTATTTCTTGGGAAAATTTAGATGTTAGCTCTTTATTTCTTTTCTTCTTCTGTCGCATTTCTTCTTGGTGTTTTCTTTCAAGCTCCCTCTCTTCCCTCTTTATCTCTGGTTCCTTTTTCTTTATGATCTTCTCCTTTTCCTTTTGTATGGCTGCCTCTGCACCTTCAAACAAATCAGAGGTGTAGTAGGCACCGCCATTTCTGTTTACCATTGACTCAATCTTGGTCAGCAGCTGGCTGACCTGGGAACGATTCCTCTGATCGTTGTTGTTGAAGACATGGTATCTTCCTCCACATTCAGTGATCAGTTTATCTAAGGAGTCATCACCTTCTGCTTTGATGTAACTCTCAAAAGCTTTGTCTTTAAGTTCGTCTCCTCTGGTGAACAAAACAATGATGAAGTCTTTGGACTTCTCGCCAAAAAACTTCTTGATCAGATCCACAGTTTCTCTCTCCTCCTGCGTAAAGCGGCCGATCTGCAGCACCAGTAAAAGCACATGAGGTCCTGGCGCCAACAGACTGATGCAATTCATAAGTTCTTCATAGACTTCGACGTTGGACAGAGTTGTGTCGAACAAACCGGGGGTGTCGACCACAGCGATGGGCCTGCCATCAATCTCTCCTGTTTCCTTCTTGCAAAGCTTCGTCACTGAGTTTTTCGAAACTTCAGAAGTAAAGCGGTCTTCTCCCAAAATGGTGTTTGCAGTAGCACTCTTTCCACTACCAGTCTTCCCAATCAGCACGATCCGGAGACACTCTCTGCTCTGCATCATCCTGGGAGACTCTGTACTCAGCACTGTCCTGGAAGACTTTTTACTTGACACTATAAAACAAGACTCTCTTCTCTGCACCATCCTGACTGGCTCTTCATCCGGCACCACCTTTAGAAACTCTCTCTTCTCATATTTACGATTTTCTGACTTCAATAAAGATATTTGTCTTGTAAGCTTCTTCATCGGAAGCTTGGGGAACATAGCTTTTGTGAAGCCTCTGCATCCCACAACTCGCATCTTCTCCACAGTATCTAACACCTCAGAAACCTGATCCCTGTCCTTGATGTTGCAGACCTCATATCGTCCACCACAGCTCTGAATAAGCTGTTGGATGTCTCTGTCTTTCTGTAGAAACCTCTTGACTTCTAGACTGTTGCGATTTGCCTCCGTAATAAAAACGATCATTGTAAAATCATCAATTCTGAAGCTAAAAGTGTTTTGGAGGGTCTCTAACTCTTTCTTGTCTTCGTGACTCGGGGGATCTAAAGGTAGGACCAGGATGAAGGCATGGACGCCGTCTGGTTCACAGAGGGAGACGCACTTCAATGATTCCCTCTTCGCTGTCTCTTGAGGTTTTCCATACAAAGCAGGCAGCTCCACCAGGGAAACCCAACATCCGCAAACCTCTGCCTCATTTTTAACACACTCTGATGAGTCAGCTGTTGGGTCAAACTTTCTTTCTCCCAAAATTGCATTAACTGTTGACATCTTCCAGGCTCCATGTCTCCCACACAATGCCAGGTTTAGAGGGGGGTTTTCATGCACAATCTTGGGATCAGTCTCTTTCGTGAAGGTCAAACATCCATTCCCGTTCTCATCCACTATGTTCTCCATCTTTTCCATCAGTTCTTGAAGATCATCGTCATAAAAATCGTTATCATCGAAGTCCATCCTGTACTGCCTTTGTCCGCAGTCTTGGATAAGTTGATCCACAGAGGAATTCTCGCCCCAATCATTTTGTGTTATGATGACCATCGAGTATTTAAAAGCATCTTGTCTGAAGAATTTCATGAAGAGTTTTAATTTTTGTCTGTCGTCTTCGGTAAAATCTGAGGGCTTCACTACCAGCAGCAGAACATTTGGTCCAGGGTGGCAAAGAGCCACACACCTCTCTATCTCAACTCTCACTTTGTCCTCAGGCAAACTGAAGATGTCTGCTGATCTCACCACCGTGAGGGGTTTTTTACTCCACTCTTCTGGGAAAATTGCACATTGCTTCGAATCTCTTTTCCCAGTTATGAAGTCATTCAGTTTTGTCTTGTCTCGCTGACTTTTTCCGATTATTGCAATCCTAAAATCAGATGCTGTAAAACAATAAAAAAGAAATTTACATAATTCCATGTGGAATCATTATTTTTATTTCATCATTGTCAACCGTACATTAAATTTAAGGAAGACATTTAAGAACAGGTTCATTCTTTCACATAAAAAGTGCTTTTAACCCTTTTAAACTTGGATATACATAATTTTTCTTGTGCTGCATTCACAGACCTTCACAAGTCTTAAAACCTTCCAAATCTAAGCACATTGGTTTGCTTTATTTTGAAGACATGCAAGAAAGGCAATAAGCAACAGGGCAAGAACTTCGGCCTCGGCCCTTTGCTGCAAACAAAATCAGGCTTTCTTTTTAGGAACAAATCCTGCTTTCCATCATACACCAGAAAAATAACTGTTGATGCTGTTTTCCTCTCGGTTTTGGACTTTGGTGATGTTATTTATTGTGCATCCAGTTCCACTCTCCAACCGTTAAATGCAAATTTTAAGCTGTCCTCATTGATAACACAGGGAGAATTCCAAGGTTTAATCTGTGATCTCATTAATTGTGACTTTCATTGTTTTTAGATTTATTTGTTGTTTTATTTTTATATATTTTGTAAAAGCCTTGTATTTTTCTGCTTTGGTAATTGTTTGTTGTGTGTACCTCGGCACCATTGAAAATGAGGGTTCCCCCCTTAATGTGTTTTCCGGAGCTTTAAATGAAATGAATGATTAACGTCACTACATAACACATATGGCCATTTAATAGCCGGTAACAGCATTTTAAACGTGCTAGTCAATGTAGCAGGGCCCTCCAAACCTATCTGACACTGATAACTACTAACACCAATTTAATACTGATAATGTTTGAACAAGCTGTTAATCCACTAGATTATAATAGATTCACAGATTTCTCTTTACTTTTTCTTGCACCACTTAGCAAATAGTGAAGCACATAGAGCACATCATTTTGGACTAGGGTTTGATTTTTCTATGAGCAGAAACATAAATCATCAAAATAACTTGAAAGATGCCTTAAACACATTAAACTTCTATAAATAGTAACTTTAAGGTTGTCAAATGTTCATTCTCTCAGCCTGCAACTGTGTTATCATGGGTTTGTCCCACTGCCTTCATCCGTCCCCGTCGTGTGACATCATTTCTGATCTTGATGTCTTTACTGACAGAAAATATCTATGGTATGAGGTCTTACGAGACGTACCGTACGCCATGTCGTGTTGGGGAAATTCCGCCTCAGCAGCTGAACATGATGCCTGTTGGGTTTAAGAAAACAAAATCATGGTGAGGAATTAAAATAATTCAAGCACTGTTCTTTTAACAAAAAGTTACTTTGGAAAATTCACAGTCAGTCAGTTGACATATTGCTGTGCATAGTTTTACAACTGTAGCTGTGCAGGTATCTAAATAATACAGGCTTTTGTTTAGTAACTTGGGAAGTTTTTCAACGACAAAGCCAAATATTAGAATGTTTGCAGAGAATATAAAATTCTTTTGAAATATTGCAGTGTTATATAATAATGTAAAAATAATGTGCTGTTTTGTTATTTAAAATTACCCATAAAAATACATGAAAAGTACATGGAATTGTAGCCTTTAAAGTGGAACTTCTTTTGAACGCATTAACAGTTCGATATCTCACAAACACTTCAAGAAAATGTATTCAGATTTGATGCAAATATTCATTTGGACTCAAAAATGAGCTGATTAGATTTTGGTGGTCATAGGTCAAATTTAAAAATTCTGTGACCTCGTGTCTCTTATTCTTGTGAATGCCATATTTCAAGAAAACCTTGAGGGAATTTTTTTCAAAATTTAACACAAATATTTACTTGAACTCAATGATGAAATGATTAGATTTTGGTGGTCAAAGGTGAAGGTCACTGTAACCTAGTCAGTCTCATTCTTGTGAGTAACTCAAGAACACCTTCAGGGAATTTCTTCAAATTTGGCATAAACATGTTGAGTAAACTCAAGGATGAGCTGGTTAGATTTTGCAGGTCAAAAGCCAAGGTCATGGTGACCTTGCATTCGTCTCATTCTTTTGAAACCCATATCTCAAGAAGGAAATTTCATCATATTTGACGCAAACATTAAATTCGACTCAATGCTGAGTTGATTAGAAATTGGCATTCAAAGGTCAAGGTGACTGTGACCTTGTTTCCATCTAAATTTTGTGAAAGCAGTATCTTAGGATGAGCTTAAGGGAGTTTCCTCATATCTGGCACAAACATCCACTTGGACTCAAGAATGAACTGATCAGAATCTGGTGGTCAAAGGTCACGATGACCTCTTAATACATGTTTTTAGCTATAACTCAAGAACGTTTGGTGTCCACTTTGAAACCGTCCTGATTGTATCGATCTTTTGTGCTGCCAGGGGGAAGATGTGTGCAAAGCATCCGTGTGTAGTTTGTGAATAATGGGAACAACAGTTGTTGAGACTGGTCCATTATTCAGAGAGAGCGCTTCAGCTGGCAGCTGCAGCAGGTTACGATGTAACCACTCAGGCCACGCCTGCGCTGAGTCGTTACATCGTAACCTGTTCTGTGGGCCGCCAGCAACAGTCAACACTGGACCGGTTTCAAAAGTTTTGTTCCCACAATCCACGTAGATACAAATAAACATGAAAAAGTTTAGCACACCTGATTACATAACACTTATAATATGCTTTTAATATGCAGAATTATGAAATATAACTTAAAAGGTATAGTTTTATTCTATGAGTATACAGGCTCGAATGACCTTGTTTATTTAAACATATTCAAAAATAATCTGAAGGAGACAAATAAACATAATGTCACACTGTCGTCTCCATCAGCCACCACCAATCACTCACACGACAGCTAATCTGCACTATTTCCACCTCAGGATATTTATGCATATGCTACCTTTCCATAATCATCATAAATATTAACATAATATATGTACATATTCATATGTTTCATATTTATACTGCCATACATCTTTGCAATAATATTTATGGGCTATATTTCTATATTTTTTTTACAATAAATATACTGCACGCCATGTGTGTATTTCAGTTATCCAGTACAAGTATCAATCATGGACATGCATTTTCTGCATAACTGAAATAATGTATATAGATTTTAATATATTTTTAAATTTATTTTATTATCAAATCCCTTTTTCTGCATTTTTTCTGCTTCTGACTCTTGGGCTGATGCGTCATTTGAATTTAAATGAAATAAACTAAAAATAAAATCTCATTTTTTTTTAGCTTAATCTAGTTTAATAATAAATAAATTATAGCTAAGGCCAACTCTGCAAAATGAAATAAAGTTGCTACATTTTTATTCTTTCTATGATTGTCACATCGTCAAACATAACTGCACTTACCTGAGGTTGTTGTGTCTCTTATTGCAGTTTAATCTTATTTTTGGTCCATCAGATCAGGCAAGGCTGTCCTGAGCATCCGACTCCTGCAGATGATCAATGAACTCTTTAATTCATTAATTCAATTTAGGTTTTAGGTGAGATGTACTTAAGTATTCTGTATTTTTTTGGTCATTTATTGTCAGTTTAATCTACTCACCAAATAGTTTCTTGCTGCGCCACAAAGTGTTTTAATCAAGTCCAGCTCTAAAATAAGGTCGACACATCCAGTCTGTGCTTTTTGGCAGTGGTTAGGTATGGCAGTAATGAATGGGCAGGGCAAACACGGCAACAAAGAGTGAAGGAACAACCATTTTAATTTTGTAAGGACCCTCCCAGTTTTTAGGATGCTCATTTAGTTACTCATGTCTCAACACTAATTATAGATTTAAAAGAAACTGGCAGTGTTTGGAGCAAAAACAGGTGTGTAATGTACTTTATTTTTGACTGAGCCTCAGGACAATTTGTAAAACTCACCGGAGCTGAAAATAGCCACCGAAAAATACAGCATCATTTTTTTTCTCATACGAAAATTTGATGTGTACACGTGTGAATGCTGATTTAATCCAGCAAAGCAACTTAGTTCAGTTCGGTCATTAGTGTTCAGACGTTTATCACCTTATTCAAACTTCAGCCTGCCCAGTAACAGCCATGCGTTCTAGTTTATGTCCTTCTCGTTTGGGCTAGAGTTTGGTCTTCAGATTAGATCTTTGAACCTGATGTGGCAGCTGTAATTTCGCAGTATTCCCCCGGGCCTGGATGGGGTCAGCTTCTTGACAGTTGTGTGTTTTGCGATTGAAAACTTCTCCTGCATAAATGGCTGAAGTTTCATGGGACTGAATCAAGAGGGAAAGAGAAATAAAATACGGGAACACCATGATGGAGAGAGGCAGAGTGATGGTACGGAGGAGAAAGAGTTCGGGCTGCAGGGCGGCGCTGTTGGCAGTGTTTTCTTGTGTTTTTGCAGCAGAGATGTGCGTAACGTGGCAGAGTAGTGATGACCATCAGCAGTGCTGCTCAGGCGCAGCTCAGCTGCTGCACTTCTACAATAAAGGAGCTTCGCCTGTTGTTTCTGTGAACCGTTTTTTACTAAAAATAGAAAATAAAAATGGTCTTTTGATGGTGTAGACATCATGTCTCCTTTAATTACACGTTGAATGTCTTTCTCTCGCAGACATTTTACTGAACCTTTACTATTTCAGTTTCAAAATAAAACAAAAAGGGTTGTTAACAAAAGGGTTTTTATTGTGAAATATTAATATTATATTAACACATGTCATGGCTGTGTTGTTGACAGTGCAGTGGCTGCATGGCTCCATGATTGTATTAACCCTTTATAAACATGGGAAGAAGGCAACGAAGAGAATAAATTAGCAAAAAAATTAGTAAAAAGTACAAGAAAATGACCTGAAAATTAATTTCCTTGAAAAAAATTTACAAAAGGAAAACTGAAGTAAAAAAAAAGGAAAGAAAGAAATTCCCTGGAACTGTTATTTTTAAAATTTATGGATAAAAAATGTTTTTAAAAAATTAATTAAATCTGCAATTATGACTATTCTACATATAGCTTCCCTGGCATTTTTTCCCCACAAATGTTTCCCTTGCTTTTTTAAAAATAATTTTATATCTACCTATTTTCTGCAATTTGTGGAGTATTTCTTGCCAAGTTGCTTATTGCCTTTTTGAAAGAAATTGCACAATTTGGACCCAAAAAACTGAGTCTGCATCAACTTGCACCTTTTGTTGGAGCTTAAGCTCCTCTGTGAGCCTCCAAAGCTTTAAAAAATGCCCGAAATGCAAAGTCAGAGGGAGAACGCTCAGAGACCCGTTTCCTGACTTTTACGCAGACTTTCTTCATTGAGATGTTTTCCTTCTTCCGTTAACTGGCTTTGACCAAAGTTTAAATCAGCGGCTGCTGCAGCGCCGACTCGTCAGATGATGATCTAACCGCCTGTTCAGTCATTTCGGTCGTCGACTCTCCAAACCTCAGACGGCGGCCGCTGCGTCGGGCCAGACCGCAGCGACCGGTGGACGGGCCTCGTGACGCTCTGTCAGCACGAATGCTTCAGATCGGCATGTTTATACAGACGCATTATTACACCTTGTTAGGTGTTTGGTTTGTTGGATTTATGATCCCGAGTTTTATTATTTAAAAGCTGATCATAAAGCTTTTTTTTTTTTTTTGCTTTGTGTGAAAACAGAACAGGAGATCAGAGAGCTGGCGATGCTGCGTCCCTCCGATCCGCCAGACGAACACGTATTAAAAACTCGAGCGCGCTGCTGTAAGGCGGCGGGGGGCTTTATTTTTCATACCTGAGCGCCTGTTGGATGTGTTTGATTTATAACACAGCCCCTCCTGAACGTAGCAGCGTGTACGTGTTAAACACATACATTTGTTTTAAATACATACAAGCCGCCGCGTGTTTTGTGGACGCCTCGCTCGCTTTTTATCCTGGGAGGTCACTGGGTATGTTTGATTTATAGCCTGGTCCCTCCTGGCTGTGTTTTCACATGGAGCCAACACCACCCCGCCCCTCCCCCGGTGTGGAAAGAATTAATAAAACACACACACACACACACACACACACACACACACACACACACACACACGCACTGGCTGAACTAACTGCTCTCCTCAAACATTTCAGATCTTTGTCAGTGTTTAACTCGCTGTTAATAACAGAGGAAATGATTTGCATTTGTGCCAGTATACAATTTTGGAGATGAAAAACAGTCCACACACTAAACTATACTCCGAAAAATATTATTCAAAGTCAGTCACACTCCGAGGTGACGTTTGCAGCTGCAAACGCTCTTCATCACACGATCTGATGAAGAGCGTGCTGGTATTGTATATTTTTTTTTAGTAACTTTTGTATTTCCAAGATGCAATAAATTTCCACACAGTGACTTGTAACAGATATTTTTGGCCAAAGTTCTGTAGAAAACATTCCTGATCAATCTCATGATGTAAAATAAGAAACCTCAAAAAACTGAGCAGGAAGATTCATCACCTAAAAAAAAACAGGTGCAATTATTGTTATTATTTTGTAAATATTGAGATGTTGAACTTTTGATTAAAAAAGTTTTATTGACACTTTTGATGTTTGAAGTTTTTGTATCACATTTTTACAAACATATTCAAGGAACAACAAAATTAAAAACATAGTAAAAGATACAGATTTATAATAAAAGAGAAAAGATATAAAAGGTCAAATCAATTATTAAATGATTAAAATAATAATATAAAAATAAAAAATCACTTTTTAAAAATAAAAGTGCAGACAAGAGGTGCAAAGATAAAAAAGGATCATTTTAAATGATTTAAAATAAGTTTGTGGTCAGTATATGTGTGTAAAAAATCTGCCTTTAGAAAATACTAAAGCAAATGCACACGGTGTGATAACTGTGGCATCTTAATGTGGCAGCACTTTTTCTGCGTCTGGTAAAAAAAAGAAAGAAAAACTGTGCTGAGACGTGTTTGTGTTGTTGTGCTTGTACAGTTTATATACACATTATGTTATTTTGTTTAAACTAAATCTGTATTTCTTTTCTTCTGTCTCCCCTTTTCTCATTTCCTTGTCTCTATTTCAGACTTTCTTTCTTTCTTTCCATTTGCTCCCTCAAAGTATTTGAGCTTGATGTCTTCTAACTTTATTAAATAAACATTGTGTCACACAGCAGACATTTCTCCTCCTCCTTCTCCTCCTCCTCCTCCTCCTCCTTCTCCTCCTCCTCCTCCTCCTCCTCTCTTTCACTTAACTTTTTGTCTTTTTAACTTTTGTCTATTTGTCTTGTTCTCCTTTGGTTATTTATCCTCCCTTAGATTCTGTGTTCTCCTCCTTCTCCTCCTCCTCTCCTCCTTCTCCTCCTCCTCCTCCTCCTCCTCCTTCTCCTCCTCCTCCTCCTCTCCTCCTTCTCCTCCTCCTCCTCCTCCTCCTCCTCCTCCTTCTCCTTCTCCTCCTCCTCCTCCTTTCCTCCTCCTCCTCCTCCTCCTCCTCCTCTCCTTCTCCTCCTCCTCCTCTCTTTCACTTTTTGTCTTTTTAACTTTTGTCTATTTGTCTTGTTCTCCTTTGGTTATTTATCCTCCTCAGATTCTCCTTCTCTGTGTTGATCCTCCTCCTCTTCCTCCTCTTCCTCCTCCTCCTCCTCCTCCTCTTCCTCCTGAGAGTCTCACTGACAGAGAAAATAAAGTCGTCTAAATTGTGACCGTGATGGATTTTCTATCTGCAGACAGTTTCTCAAAGAAATCAAACGTCTGCCTCGAAGGAAGGAAATCAATCTGAAAATAAATGCTGATTTAGAAAACAGTCAGCGGGATTCTTAATCAACTTCAGTTTTAAGTAATGGGCTGAAATGATTTTTTTTTTTTTTAAATAACAGTATTTTTTTTATGTTTGTGCATTTCTTAACACTTTAAAACTCCTTTTAAATAATGTGAAAAAAATATTGGACCTATTTAATTTTTTTTTACTAGTAATCAACTTGTGTTCATAATTCTGGTAAGAGTACATAACATTATATAAAAATTCATTATAAATAATGTGAAAACTTTTATGGGTTATCAGCTTTTTAAAAAACGTGTTTGTAAGTATGGTAATTAAGTATTTAACCCTTTAAAACCTGAGCTGAGTGGCTGGATTTCCTGGACAAAATGAGCAACGTTAGAGGAAAGGACTTTCAAATAAGCAAGAAGTTCGTAAAAAGTACAAGAAAATTACAAAAAAAACCAAACAAAAAATACAGGAAAGTTTTAAAAAAGCAAAGAAATTACTTTTAAAAAATGCTTCTAAATATAATAATTCTGTAAAATGATTTTAAATATTGAATTAATTAATATTTCATTGTAATAATTCTAAATATAGTTCTTTTGACATTTAACCCCAGCTTATAAGAACATGATCATTTTCTTTATTTTCTTCTTTTTTTTTTTTGCAGCTTGTGGGACATTTTTTGTCAAGTTGCTTGTTGCCCTTTTCCCTCCGTGTTTCTGAAAGAAATTAAACTGATATTTTTAAGTGTTCAGATTAAATGCTGCGCGAATGCGACTCATGAAAAGTGACAACGATCCAGGTTTCAAATTATGAACACGTGTTTTTAAGATGATAACCCAAACAAGTTAATTACTTCCAATTAACATTATTATTATTATTATCATTTTTTGAACAATTTTTTTTTATTCAACGTTGTCCTTTCAGACAATAGAAAGCATAACAAAAAAAAAGAACAATTCACTCAGCAAACAGACATAAATGATGATTCATGGCGGTACGTGCCTCTACACAGGAAAATAGATTAGTACAATAAAAAAATAAAAATACAAGAAACTTGTTCAGCATCTTATCACTTTGATAACCTGAAATGCGCCTGTCCATCTGCACATGCAGCTCTGCTCTTATTTCTCCACTGACTTCACATTCATCAACCTTTTTGCAGAGATTCAAGCCAAGATACTGTTAATATATATATTTATTTATTCTGAAGTGTTTTTGTTAATTACCACATTGATGAACACACATTTTAAGTTAATCACTCATAAAATAAAGTTGTTCCATCAAATGTTTCACATTATGTAAAAGGAAATTTAAAGTGTTGGATGATCAGGCTGAATTTGAGCTCTGGTTTTGTCGATATTTGAACATTTCGAAGGTTAAATGAGGCTTTTGATTGAATCAAGAGGAGTTTTACTGAAGTCGAGTCAAACTTTATTAGTTGAACTTTTCTCACAGAAAGAAACTCAATGTGCTTTGAATTATTTTGGACGTTAAAAAGCAGTTGTGGTTTGGATTAAATATCATTTCTTCTCACTTTAAGTGGTTGCCTCAGGCTGTTTGCACAGAGTAATTAGTCTTCAGGCCCGAAGACCCTTTGGCGGGAAACCCTGGCAGTCATGTGGGAGTTGAACTTGTGACCTCTGAGTTACAGTCTGGTGTGTGCGACACTCTGCCACCTCGCCACGAGAAACAAAAAAACAAACTGTGGGAAATAGTTTTAAAATAATTTGAGCTGGAAGTAAAAAATGTGGTTTCTAACCTGGCGTTTGCTCACGTTGTTAGAATGATGTTTTTGGGCGGACGGCGTGTTGTTTTAGCGGCGCTGTGACCCCGGGAACCGCTCTGCTCACTGGCTGCGTGTTTGAACAACATCATTAGCTGCTGAACAGAGTGAGAGACACCAGATATTTCCCATAAATCATTTGGGTTTGGTCAGATGTGAAATCGAGCTGTTATCAGATGGGAAACGTTTTCCAAAAATCCGACCTGGACAGAGTCAGGGACACGTCACGCCGTCCATCCACGCTGCAGATCGCTTACTCAGCGGTTTGATTTCGCCCGTCAGACGCAGTTTAACGTCCCGTCAGAAAGCTGTGAATTATGGGGACACCTGTAGCTGTGGACGTTCATGGAGAAAGATTTCAATGATCAGACTCCTCCAACAATCAATATGTAGTTTTGTAATCAAGAAAATGATCAAAATTTGAGTTTAGGGGCGTCTAACTCAGCAAGAGGAGCGTCATCCACAATCTCTCCCCCTTTCCAGACTCTCTAACTGCACGACATTAAAGGCAAAATAAATCAAATTAAACAAAAAAGATTCAAAAGATGCTGCAGATGGTGCTTTTGCACTTAATGTGTCATAATCAAAAAAAATGAACGCCTGCCGTTTCTGTTTGGCGAGTAAACCTCCAAACGCTGTCGGCTTCACGGCAGATGAATGATTTTATCAGATTGATCACATAATTTA
The DNA here is from genome assembly GCF_008729295.1 of Plectropomus leopardus. Classification (NCBI taxonomy): domain Eukaryota; kingdom Metazoa; phylum Chordata; class Actinopteri; order Perciformes; family Serranidae; genus Plectropomus; species Plectropomus leopardus. Next base: position 35,929,788 of record NC_056468.1, on the reverse strand, counting down.
AAAAAACATATGCTGAGTGTCTCTGCTGAGTTTTGGTGTCTTTTACATCGTGCTGCTTCTGTCCTCTGCTGTCTGTCTGTGTCGGAGACGAGTTTGACGCTCACAGCAAAAAGGGACTTTATGGTGCATTCAGGTGCACCTTTAAAGCCATGAAAGTTATTAAAGGGAGAGTTTCTGTATTGTTTGGGGTTTTTGGTTTGGTTTTTTTTTGGTTGTAATCCATCCGTCATTGTCTTTATGTTCTTTCACCACATCATTTTTAATGATTTGTTGCTAAAATCATAACAATATAATAACATCTTCGGCCTGAGTACAGGAACAGATCCTCGTCCTGTATCGCTCTTTATCTCGTTTTTTTCTCAGGTATTTTCAGGATGCTGCACTTCAATGGGCCAAAACATCCACAAGTTAATAACAGCGGTAAAATGTGTGTCACTCTTCACATTAAAGGTGTTTGTGTTTGGATTGCAGGTCGTGTATTTTCTACAGAGCGTGTATGGATATCCCCCGAGGAACAGAGCTGCTGGTTTGGTACAACGACTCCTACACCTCCTTCTTCGGCATCCCGCTGCAGTGCATCGCTCAGGACGAAAACCGTAAGAAACGCTGCTCTCCTTTCCTTCTTTACTCACTTTCCCCCCATGATTTAAATTCGTCTTGGTTTTGGATGAGTTGGCACATGACAGGTTAACATACCAGATGAGACATTCGAACAATAAGAATAAATTAGTTACAGACTGAAGGAGCTACGTACAACACAGCAACAACGAAAGCACCGCAGAATTCAAAATGCTGCTCAGGCAAAAAAATGTGAAATGCTAAAAATTACCTTAGTTTTTTTAAAAAAAGTTTTTTTAAAAAAAAGGAGAAATTGTTGAAATTGAAATTGTTATTTCCATAACATGATTTAATTTATTAAAATGTCGTTTTCTGGACATTTTTCTGTTTTTTTTTTATGATTTTCTAATCAGTTTTTGCCATTTCCATTTAGGTCATTGCCTTTACGTCATGTTATATATGAAAAAAAAAAAAACAAACAAAAAAAACTGCGTAGGTTTCAAAGGGTCAAATAGTTTGTGAAGTGTAAGAAAAGCGATGTCGATCCAGGTCTCAAAGGGTTAATATTAACAAGTATTAACGTCGTCTCATCTAAAACTCCACCAGGTCACAAGTTTGACTCCGAGAACAGAAAAGTGTTAAAAAGTACGTCGGGTTTAAAGTGTCGAATAAAAATCTTCACGTTGGCTGAATAATGAGTTCGTCCTCGGACTCGAAGCTTCACGTTTGTTCAGCTGCTTCGTGATGAATCCGATAAATCGTCAGCCGAATGATGCAGATGTAAATGACATCCAAACAAACGTGAGCCAAACCTCTCGGCTCCTCCGTCCGCAGGAAAAAACAACAGCCGTTTTCTTTGGATGTCGCTCTAATTTTATTACCGACAGTATTTAAACTCTTTGGCGGCCACAAAAACAACGCGCTGAAGGCAGTTTTTTTTCGTCTTTCTTTACAGACTTGCTGCTGTCTGATTGATTTGTCTGTCAAACAGAGCCAGTCAAAACAAGACTGGAATCGTTTTTATTTATTTGCTAAAATGTCGGCATTTGTGCGGCGCGGCGTTAAACCCGAGGCCTCGCTCCAGTTTTTTTTTTTTTTTTTTTTTTTTTTTTTTTTTGGAAAACAAGTTTTCCATCAAAACTTTTCTTCTGCAAACAAAAATACACCCATTTATGAGCCTCTATCTTTTATCCAAGCTCTAATTGTCAACATATTTCTGTTGATTTATGAAAACCTCATGGCTCTAATTTCACATGTTTCGACTCACTTGGTTCTTGTTTGCTTTGACAATTTTCAGGCTTTGTTGTAAAATCAAATGACTTATTTTGAGTAAATGTCTTACTTTTTCTGGCAGAGAGTGAAAAGTATTCATGGTGCCGTAAACTATAATATTAGATTTTTACAAATATCGACTATCGCATAAACTAAATTAAATTTCAAGTTCATTATTTGATTTTTAACTTGTGAAAGTCATGCGTGCAATACTCATACGCAGTTTAGGAAAACATTTTATAGGCATAAACTCGTCCTAAATTGCATAAACTATTCCTCACACCTTTCTTGTTCAGCTTGTTATTTGACAAAAATGAGAATTTTATGTCTTGTGAAAGGTCATGCGTGCCCTTGCATCCTCTTATTTGTTGTCAACGCACTTTATTTCCCATTTTATAGGCAAAAACGTCCAATAACTCAAGGATAAATGTTTATCTCATAAACTATTCCTCCACATCCTGATTAGGATTTCGTTAATGTAATGTCGTGTTCTGCAGTTTCTCCTTCCGGTGCGTAACATCCATATGGTAACCATTCACTGGCGATGGATGTTCTTAAACGCAAGTCAAAGGTCAAGGTCACACTTAATTCTATTAAGCCACCAGGGAATTTCTAGAATTTGGTTGTGTTTCCACTCAACTTTCGTGTTCTGCAGCTTCTCCTCCGGTGATAACATCCCAGTAACCATGGCGATGGATGTTTCAAAACATCAGCAGCTTTATTTCCAGCCACCGCACTAGCCGTCATTATTTAGGCCACATAGGCGTGTTATGGAGCCATGATGGAAAGGTGAGCCCCTTATACGTCCATGTATGAGGGATTTCTGGGAGATGTAGTCCACGATTTCACAGAGGAATTGTGGATTCAAACTTTCTCTGAGTTATGTGATGCAATAACAGCTCCTGTAGCTCCTGCTGCATCATGAGGGAGCCAGTTCCTACTGACACACATAGACACAGCGTCATGTGACCTAGAAAAGACTAAAACGTGTTTCCATTGCCGTTTTGTGAAATACGGCTTTTTAAAAATCGCCTCAAATACCACCTCATGTAAGTCTTTTTTTTCTGAAATGAATGGGATTTTTTTCACAACTTCCATGTTTCCGTTAGGCATATTTTAGATTTGCATTTTTAATTTGCACAATCTGCTGTGGACTCAGTATCTGAAGATGGCCTTATGGGAGTTTTCTCAAATTTGGCACAAACTGGACTCAAGAACGACCTGATTAAATCTGCTGACTGACATTCAAAGGTGACCTCATGAAACATGTTTTTGGCCATTTCTCAAGAATTCATGCTGTAATTATGACACAGTTTCACACAAATGTCAAATAGATTTTAATGATGAAGTTGTCATTTTATATTTTTGTGGTCAAAGGTCATCTGGCATTTTTTCTGACATTACTCAGCATCATATTGGCGTCAGATTTGTTCAGATACTGAACTGGTGACACTTTTCTAGAAAGTGCTGATCGTGGAGATGTTGTGTGTGTGAAGCATCTGTGTTTTCACAGACGTGCATCTGCAGCTTGACTGGTGCACGAAGACAAACGACCACGTGGCGTTTGTCTAGTTTTCCGTATAAAACTGCCTTTAAAAGCATTATCAGCGTTGTTGTTTTAGATTTAAACAGATAAGCGTGACACAGTCTGGCTGTTGTCATTTTTGTGATTTCAGCCGGTTGTTTTCGAGAAACACTCGTGACGTTCACGTCGTCAACACACAATTTTTGTTAAAAAACGTGGATTTTTATGTGCTCTATGAATGCCATTTTTTTCTCTCCTTTCTTTCTGTCCCTCGTGGCCTTTGTCTCCTTCCTCCGCTGCCTCTCTGTCCTCCTCCTCTCCTCCTCTCCTCCTCTCGTCCATCCTTCCTCTCCCTCTGTCACTAATTTATTTTTGTTTACATCTCCTCCAGTTTTCTGCTCACTCAGCCTGTTTATATCGTTTCCATTCAAACTGTTTTTCTGCGGATTTGACAGAGTAACTTTACCCTGCAGGGGGAAAAAAACAAACTTTGACATTTCTTTTCTTACACAATCACACAGCAAAAAAAAAAACCCAAAACAAAACATGAAGAAGAAGTCTTAATCGGTGGAATCTAAATTGAAATGAATTGAATTAGGAGCTCGTCTTTCACAGAGTCGCAGTTAAATGAGATCGTGCTGATTGCAAATTAGAGACGTTTGGCCACAAACTGGTTTGTTTTACAGATGGAACGACTCTCTTACATGACATCGCCGGTCATGACGGGACCGCGGCGGCCTCTGCACGGTCCATGCACGCACACGCGTTCGTCTTTCTGTGTTTTTATGAGGACCTGTTCTGCTTGTGCGTTGCTTACAAAACCTTTGTCCCGAATTTCAACAAAAACTGAATGTAGATTTATTTATTTATTCTTTCAAGTATTACCAGCATAGCTGAAGTTCTCGTCTGTTCTTTGGTGCAACACGGTCGTCCAAAGTAAAAACTCTTGACAATGTTTGGATGGATGGACATGAAATCTGACAGTTCACGCTCCTCTGAGGCTGAATCTGAGTGATTTTGGTTTTCTGTGACTTTTTTAACTTTCATTAGTAATATATATCTCAACTTACTCAGCACTTCAGCTCATGTCAGGAAACGATTTCAGCAGTCAAAGTTCGACAAAACAAATACTAAACGTCCAAAGTTACTGATTTTTTTTAGAGCAACAGTTTCTGACAGTGTTTCCTGCCTCTCAGGTTAGTGGTGAATCTTAAGAGCTGGATAACTGAGGATAAAATGTGATACATTAATATTATTTGCTGCTTTTATTGAGTTATTTTTTAATTAACATCAGGGCTGATCATAAATATCAAATAGTCATTCATTTTCAGAATTTTAACCCTTTAAATGCATGTTTTTTTACAAGAAAGCATTATGTTTTATGATGAAAACAAAACACAAAAATGAGTTATTTTCAGTATACTACATGCTAAGTAGATTTTGTAATTATCACAGTATGGGATATATTACATTGATTAGCAGCAACACTGATTGTTTTATTTGTGTTGTGTCAAATACTCACACCTGTATCACTCTGCACACAAAATGCACAAACAGGCTACAAAAATATTTTACATTAATATAACTCTCTGATTTTATTTAGTTTTTTTTTTTTGTCTTTTTTTTTTACCAACATCAGTCCTAATCATTGAACATAAAATATTCATTGATTTTTAAGGTTTTTAATCCTTTTAAATACCAGGTTTTTGTCCTGATTCTGCAATGTTTTTGAAATAAATAATAATTATATTTTTAATAAACTACATGCTAAGTAGGTTTTTTTTGGTGGGATATGTCAGTGAATAACAGCAGCATTGATTGTGACAGTGCACCGAGAGAACATTTCCCGCATTTTTTCCATATGCTAAATATAGTTAAAAAAAAAAAAATGTCATCAGGTGGAAAATAGTCAAAATGATAAATTCAGAGTCAAAAGCCCAGAATGACACCCAGAAATAATACAAGTCCTGTTTTTCTGCTCTGATGGCTGTGGGATCAAAAATGTCAGTTTGAATGGGTTTCAATGGAGCATTTTTTCACCTGAACAGTCTGAATGTAACTATTTAGTTTCCACAGTGTATTTTAGACTTATTGTAGGAGCTGAGCTGCAAATTCACTGATTACACTCAGATACACAATCCTGTGAAAATGTGTGCCATATGCATGAACACAGACAGATTTATCAAAAAAAATGAAGAATGAAAAGCGCATAAAACACAAACAGTCCCTGAGGGTTGAAAGCACAGATGTACAAAACACAGATACATCGTGTACCGACACACGCTGCGTCGGAGCAAACAAAGACTGGAGGATTTGTTTTTGTTGGAGGATTCGCTTTTGTTCCACCCTGCAGTGAAAAAAGTTTGTTAGCGTCCAAATGAGGTGAAATTAGATTACGCTTCTTTTGTACAGAGAGACAGCAGCTCTGCTCTAAATTAAAGACAGTTTGCTGCTAACTGCATTTGGGTTTTCCATGGCATCGTTATCTGCTGATTGTGCCCACAAAGGAGCGTGACGTCAGAACGGCGCACTGGAGACAGCGCGCGACAGTGACTTTGTGTCCTCAGTAGAAAAAAGACATTTCAAGTTTGACATTTGCTGGTGAAAAGAGCGCCGACGGAGAGACTGAGACTGAGAGCTGGTCAGTGCAGACTCAGTCTCCTGTAGTTCCCGGTTTAAATCCTTTTTAGAGTCCTGCAGTGTGTTACTAAAAACAATCTAAGCTACAAAGTGTCTATGAATCAGTTATTTCACTGCATTATTATTGTTATTTGACTCAGACTGTGAATTCAGTTCAAAATACTTTACTCGTCCCCCAGCAGACAATTTAAGGCAAGTGAGTGCAAACCAGGGTTGCCAAAAGTTATGCTGACCTCCCTTATTTTATTTTATTTTATTTTATTTAAATATATTTATATTTAAATTTATTTTATTTTATTTATTTGTTATTTTTGTACAGCAGTTAATGGTTCAGAACATACATCAAGTCAGACTGTTAAAATTCCTCTATGTTCAGATTTTTCCAAAATTAAAGAACTTAAAGTGATTAGACCGATTTTACGTCCAAACCACATAAATAAAACCAATAAATGCTTTAGCAGGGCCATATTTTGGGTTTTTGTAGTTTGCAACCCTTTACAACCCTTTGGCAGGCACATGGTGCTCCTCCTAAAGTCACTGCACCTGCTTTTAAATTTGATTATATTTTGGACTGTTTAATGGTAAATTCCAATAGTTAATCATGATTAACCCTTTGAAACCTGAGCACATGGAGTGATTTATTGCAAAAAGATGGGTCGAGGGTCGATGAGCAACTCAACAAGAAATAAATAAAGCAAGAAAAAAATGTGTATATATATATATTCACAGAAAACACAGTATCTTAAACACACCTGCTTGGAGTTTTACGCAAATCTGTGATGGAAACCGTACGAACTGTGTGACCATAGTAACGGTTTCAGCAAATACGACATACATTGTTTGTTTGTTTGTTGTTTTTTTTTTAAACTGCAGTTTCGAGTTTCCAAACATTGTGACAGTCAGGCTTCATTTCTTTCAAGAATTCAAACATCAACAACAAACACCAAAAACACACACACTCTCACACACACACACACACACACACACACACACACACACACACACACACACACACACACACACACACACTCACACACACACGGTGGTTGTTTACTCATGCACGTTCCATCCAATCAGAGCCTGTCGGCTTGACGCTCCGCAGCTCGGCCGCCGCCTAACAACAACAGCATGTGCAGCGACGGAGGAGGAGACATCGCTGCAGGGGGACTCATCAGCGTCCTTCTCTTCCTCCTTTTTCTCACTCACTCCTCTTTTTATTTTACTTCTCTGCAACACCTTTTTTTAAGGCGAGGACAAAAGAGGAAAAAGTAGAGGAGAGGATGAAATGGGGAAGAGGAAGATAAACAAAAATGGGATTTAACCCTTTGAAACCACAGCAAAATGGTTTTAATTCTTTCAGAAACTTGGAGAGAAGGCCATGAGCAATTTAACAAAACACTGCCCCAAAATAAGCCAGGAAAAAGGAAAAAGTTACAAGAAAATTCCATGAAAATAAGCAAAAAAGTTAAGTAATACAAACAAGTAAATGATCCAAAAAGTGCTGAAAATAAAAAACAACAACATATGTTTATTTTTTTCTAACATATTTTTTTTATTTAATTAAATATATTTAATGAAATTTAAATATATATATATATATAGTTTTCTAGAGATTTTCTTATTTTTAATTATTTTCTAAATTAACTCCTTTAATTAAAAGAATTAATTTTCAGTCAGTTTTCAGGTTCTTGTCACCTTGTCTCTCATTTTTGGGACATTTTAAGAGGAGGAAATAGAGAGTGATGAAGATTTCAGTGCAGGAGGGAGCGCAGCGAGGAGGATGTGCTTTTCTCCTCCTCTGCAGTGAACTCCTCTGGCTTCATCTTCACTTTATGTGACGTATTATTATCACCGTTATTATAATTGCCTCCATTGATTTCATGAGACTTTATTATCTCTGGTAACTTAACGTTATCGATTTCTATCAAAGCTTTGGCAACATCGTCTGAACTGTTCTTCACACCAGTAAAGAGAGAAAGACAGAAACTCTCCGGCTCAGTTTATCCGCCCGCTCTCGCTCTGAGCTCGTCACATGGCGCCGCTCTGTCGGTGACCTTCCATCGTGACGTTTTAGGTTTCCTTCTGCGTCAGCTGTTTACGCTCCGGGATGCCGTTATCGTGATGTCGACAAATGCACAAATGCACACGGCCGCCTGTGCTTGTTGCATGTGGACGCGCCCATCTGGCAGTGTGTCATAAAAACGCCATCGATTCCTTCCTGCCGCGTTCTCGAGGACGCTATGTCGATGCGCCCTGTGTTCATCGGCTAACGTACAAAAACACGCCACTGATTGAGTCCAACTGCGTTCTCATCTGACGCCGTTCGTGCGCGTTGCATGTGGATGCACACGATGGCGTTTGGCGCCACACTCATACGCCGAAAGCGTTTTTTTTTTGTGGCTGAGATGTTTAGCTGAGTATATTTGTTCTTTGCTGAAAATGCTAAAATGTATTTGTTAGGGTTTTTTTAAATAAAAAAATGATCCCCAACAAATGCACCGTTTGTGCGATAAAAACTACAGCGAGCAGCTGTTTTAGGAAATTACTCAGCCTTTAGAAAAATGAAACTATATATTTTTCAGTTTTTAATTATTTCCTTTTATTTTTTTTTTTATTCTTAAAATCTTGGAAAAGAGACTGACACATTGTTTTGGTTTTGTTCTTTTCATGGAAAATATTGACAATAACAAAAATATAGAATAAAGCCAGCCTTGAGTGAAACCATATTCCTTATGCAAAAACATTTTGTCAGCACATTAATAAGATTTCTAAACAAAGTGATCGTGTTTCAGCGTTTTCAGTCAAAAATGCAACAAACCAAAGTTGCTGTCATGAGTGCATCTAAATAACGAATTAAGATCATTTGAGTTACGCTCAGATTTCAGAGAAACGTAGTTCTTTATTCCTAAATTTGATTAATTTCACATTTTCTCTGCAGCTGTTTGACTTTTTTGTGCATGTTGATGAATGTAATGTACACAACGTCAAACTGAATGAGCAAAAGAAAAAAGACATAAACAGAGAAGAGAAGACGGGATGGCTGGGAGGGGTCGTCATATGGTTCACATGACGAATAATAATAATACTAAACGTTATTTATATAGCACCTTTCATTCAAGAAATGCAGCCTAACGTGCTTCACATAAAAAGACATAAAGACAAAATAAAACCTGCATGTAAAAATAAAATAAAATCAGAATAGAATGCATCCTCACATGGATAAAACCCACCTGAAAATACCTGTAAAAATAAGGATAAAAGATGCATGCATTGCATGCAAGAGTGCATAAAAAATAAAGAAAATATAACGTACAACAGAGGTGCAGCAGTGTGTAAGTGTGATGTGAGAGCTAGTTAAAGGCTAAAGTGAAGAAACGAGTTTTTTATTTAGCGAGTTGATTTCTCTGATATCTACAGGCAGTCGGGTCCAGAGCTCTAACCGACAAACGCTGCATCCCAGTTTTCTTTTGGTGACGACAAAGACAAGAAGGAAGAGTTTTGGGTTTTTTTCCAATATTTTTATTATACTTTTCAACTTTCGAAACACATACAGACAAATCAAACAATGAAACAGTACAGGACACACACATCGGCCACGCAAACTAAATTTCTCACCTAAATCCAAAATACAGAACATACAACAAATATTACAACTACAGTTCACAATGAAGCAGCACTTAAAATACATAAACATAAAAAACATGAGTTTTAAGCAGGTTTAGAAAACAAAGCATATAAAAAAGGAAGTAACTTGAATTAAATAAATAAATAACATTACGTTGTACAAATCATTCTTCCCTATAATCATAATAATAAACTTTATTTGTATAGCACCTTTTAATACAAGAAATACAGCAAAACAGCCTCTACAGAAAAGAAATTAAATACACCAAAACCCATAAAAGACAAAAAGACATGATAAAACCTGCATGTAAAAATAAAATCAAATCAGAATAAAATACATAAAATGCATCTTCACTTGGATAAAATCCGCTTGATAATACTAATAAAAATAAGATAAAATAAGGATAAAAATTTAGTGCAGAGTGCAGAACATAAAATGGAAAATAAAATAAATGAAATAAAACCTACTGACATTATTAATAAAATAAGAGTATATAAATTGCATGAAATCAAGGAAACAAAGCAGAATGCAAAGCAGCTGAATCAGAACTCGTTAAAACCTAAAATGAAGAGATAAGTTTTTACTTTTCTTTTTTCTCCTCTAATACCCAAAAGTATTTTGACAGTTTTCAGGGCGGTGATCCACCTTTAGCATCAAATTCTTCAGTCTTTAACCCGTATATCTAAAAAAGGGTGTCCATGTTTTTAAAAAATCAACTTTACACCTAAATCTGTGTGTCGGATCCATTGGTATGAGGTCAAAGATCAGTTTTGGGTGATGTGTCATCGATGCATCTCAGAAGAGTTTTGAAATGAAACTGACAGAAGCTGAAACTCCACCTGAGCTTTCACCTCTTTTAGGGTTAAAACTTTGCACTTTGCTCCCTGGTGGAGTCAGTTTGTATTCATGTCACGCCCCTCTGGACGGGAACACCCCCCCCAAAAAGAAAGAAAGCACCGACTCTGCAGTGTTGCAAACTGCATCTGCATAATTCTCCCATTTCGATGATGCATCTCAAGCGCAGCCCAAACCGCATCGACTCGCATTTTTTGTATATGCGATGTTTGTAGCAAAATGAATTAAGTGCTGGCGAGCGGCGCGTAACGCGGGCGTCGATAGAGCCGGCGGGCGACTTACAAATGGTGTAATTATCTCCTCATAAGGTTATTAGAGGATCAATGGAGCCTGGTGGCCCGATGACAGAGGTGAGATGATGAAGGATGGAAAACGGTTATGATGACCCGACTGCAGGGAGGCAGCACGGCGATGTTAGAGAGAGGAACAAAAGACCAAACAGTCCTCTTTAATTAGTGGAGGAACCATACAGCTCTTTTATCTTAAAAACAGACGTACAGTGAAATTTCAGTGAAGAGCCCAGACGATTATCTTAAGTCATTGAGCTCAGAGGCTTATATTTGGGACAGACGTCCATATGGGACGGGCTTTTATTTCCTTTGACACAAAACTGTTGCTCAGAAAAGATGGTAAATTCAATCAAATTAATTCTTTTAAGCTTTGAACAGAAGTGGGCGATAAAACGATAATGATATCAATCCCGATATAACTTTTCCTCGATTGAAATATGAGACATAGTCCAACATATTCCAGCCATGTCCGCTCCACTCTCATTCTCCGCTGGTGTCTCCGCTGGTGTCTCCGCTGGTGTCTCCGAATGTCTGCTCCGCTCTCATTGTCTGCCGGTGTCTCCGCCGGTCTCTCCGCTCCACAATCATTCTTCGCCGATGTCTCTGGCGGTGTCTCTGAATGTCCACTCAACTCCCCTCAACTGTGACGGGGACATGATGAGAGGACATGATGAGAGGACACGCTGGACGTGGTTTGAGTTTAGGTGTACTCAGCCTTTCAGATCCTCAGGTAATGAAAAACAAACAGAAAGAAGTTATCGGTTATCGGTATCTTATCGGCCAATAGAAGCTGGAAATTATCGGTTTATCGGTTGAAATAATCATTATTGTGCATCACTGGTTATGATATCTTCATGTCTCACTGAGGAGTCAAAGGAACCTTTAAGCTCGACAGAAATAGTGATTTGATGTATATCGTGATATATATCGATATCGACTGATATGAAAAAAATGATTGTGATAAGACTTTTTTCAGTATCGCTCAGCCCTTACCGTTGACACTTGGGCAAATTGTCTTTCTTTATTCCTCATTTATTTATTTATTTGATTCATTATTTATTCATTCAAAAAATTTAATATTTTATTATTTGTTATTTTAATATTTAATTATTCATTTATGTATTTATTTTTATTTTTTCAAAAACATGGGAAGAATGTAATGAGCAGCAAAAGAGGAAAAACTCAAGTACAAGAAAAATTACCTGAAAATTAGCCAAAAAAAAACCAACCAAAACAACATCCTAAAAAAAGAGGAAAGAAAATGAGCAAGTGAAAAAAAAATAAATAAATACAAATGCAATTACAAAAGAGCAACAATTACAAAAAAAACCAAAAAAACAGCCAGTGCCAATAAGTGAAAATACAATTCAAAGAATATTATCAGTAAGCACATAAATATTAATACTGATAATGGAATTAAATATGATCAAGAGAGAATAAAAGAAAAAATAAAGGATAAATTAAGAGACAAACTATAAAAAGACATCACATTAAATCTATAATTATTGATTATTGACTCATATAAAAGGTTATACAGATTTTACAGATGAAAAGTATTTGAAAAAAACTCCAGAAATGACATTACAACGAACAAAAATACGAACGTAGGCACTAGCGGACCATTTCTTTTTCAGAGTTCAGTGATGAATTTAGGGACTAAAGCTCGGTCTAGGCTCGAGAGAGACTGTGGACATGATTCAGTGTACAGTCGCTGTGGACAGAGGACGGGACACTAATGGCTCTCTGGTGTCAGACAGAGGAAGTCAGACGATTTGACTTCCTGCCAGTTGATGGTGCCAAGTTTTTCCAAACAAACTAGTTTTGCAAAACGAAAAGCGAAACCATCCACAGTGAGTTAGAGCCCCTTAATGTTATTTCAGACGTAATGTGGGGTTATGGAGTCCAGCTCTGTCAGTTGATCAAACCACAGAAAACAAACACAGCAGACTTCTGGGTCAAGTGAGGACAGCTAACATCAGCTGGCTCCCCCGAAATCTAATTTACACACTTTTCTACGGTCCCTTTTTTCCGTTAATGTCATTGCACTTGACCAGCAACACTTCTGTGTCTGAAATCTGTCCGTCTCATCTGCCTCAGACGTACATCTCGCCCGCCTCTGAGTTCAGATATTTTTGTTACGGAGCACTTATCAAAACAGACACAAAGTGCTTCGCAAAATAAATTAAATTTATGAGCAATGAAAACCTTCAAGAACACAAAGGACGGATGTACAAAAACTGAAGTAAATCACAAGTTTAACCTAAAAGGGACAGTTCGTCCTAAATTTTGAAAATACACTTTTCTCCTCTTTAGTGATGTTTATCAGCTTTCTGTCGAGCTAACTTGGTGCCTCGCTGCGTCACTCATTTTAACAAAACTGGACACAAATATCACCCACGTCGCCCCCCCTGCCGAAATCCTCCCGCTCCTCTGACATTGCTACACAGTATAATGTTTCAAAGACATTCTTTCAACGATTAGCCGCTGTTATAGCACTATTTTGGTATCTCGAGATCTCAAATTAATTTAGGGAAAATCCAGTTTCTTTATCTTGATCTCAAGAACTTATCTCACGAAAAACGGTGAAAAAATGTATGAATTTATGGCTGATTAGGGGTTCATAGCCAACATTAAAGCTTCGAAGCTTTCAATAAAGGTAAAAGGAGAAATATGTGGTTTTCTAACATAAACTGAACTGTTAATATAAGAACGTAAGTTAATGTTCTTAATACTGCTGAAATCATTAGAAGTAGTATTTGTCACACAAGTTGTGGTAAAAGTAGCAGAAGCACTAGTTGTGATGTAGTAGTAGTGGTAGTCTTGATTGTAGTAGCAGATGTAATACTTGTAGATTTGTTAAGATAGCACTGGCTGGACGACTAGCCTTTTACGCATATTAATAGTAGGGTTATAACAATCCATTGATCTGCACTGATATATCGATTAAATGAGCATCGATCACGTAACATCGATGCAAAGTGTAAACATCGATCCATATCATCCTCTTTCAGGCGTGTCCTTATTTTGAAAGTCTGTGTCGCTGTCACACAGCGTCCGGCAGATGATGACGTCATGGCGAGCAGCCGAGAGAAAGCCACTTCACTGTAATACATTAATACATCCATGAAATAAATCCACGAGAGAACGATGATAACGCTGTTTACTCGGGAATAAATCATCAGCGTGAAAATGTTTTGTTTTCAAGAAACTGCAAATAAACAGACGGCGCAGGCGATATGTAAACAAAAGCCGTACAGAGGAAACAGGAAATACCTGTTAGGCCTCTTCACTGTTAGCTGCTCTGTTTCAGAGATGTTGACTGAAAAAATGTGCATGTAGACTGAAAGTCATCTGTTCTGTCAGAAAGTATAAATAATATTAAACTGGTTAAGAGTAAAGTCCACTAGCCGCTAAGCTAATTCATGCAATGTAAAATGCCATAGGCGTATGCTAATAACATTAGCATGTTGAGTATGTGGGGGAAATGTGACCTACATAAGACAGTTGTTTTGTCTCTGATCCTTGACAGTTGTTATTGAGTTTTATACTTTGGTGAAAATATATTTTAAATCCACATTTTGGGGATGTTGGGAGAAGTTCGTCTTAAAGTCGAACACAAAGAAAGCATTTTCAAACAGAATGAACCAGTTTTAATTAATTCCAGTTATGTATATGTTGTTTTTATCTCTTCTGGCCAACTGTGTTAAAAGAGCAGATAATATCGGCCCATATCGATCACAGGCCCCTCAATCAAATCGAAATCGTATTGTAGTAGACTTTGTGACATCGGCAAATATCGTATCATTGTCCAAAGTATCGTTATAATATTGTATTGTGATGAACCCAGTGATTTGTACCCCTAATTTATAGTATTGATAGTGGTAGTAGTAAAGTAGTAGTACTAATAGTTCTATCAATACAATCTTTGGGTAGTAGCAGCAGTAAAAGTAGTAGAAGTTGTAGAAGAAATAGGGGTAACACCTTCTATGAAGCCCTTGTCTATAATCATTATAACGCATTATGAACACACTTATAATGCATTATAATGCAGTAAGTCATTATGATGTCTGTCTGTAATGAATTCTGAACATACTTACAATATGAATTGAGTAGTATTAGTAGCAAAAGTAGACGGTGTATTAGTGTCAATAGATGGCTCTGCAGAGCTAGTGGTATGAGTAGTACAAGCAGAGGTAGTAATGGCAGTAATATCACTGATGTTGTGGTACTAACCATCGATGTCACAGTAGCAGCAGCAAAAGAGTACAGTGGTACTAATATTAGGAAGTTCAGCACCAATAACAGTAGCAGAAGTATTACATTTATTAGTAGTAGCAGTAAAAGTAGTGGGTTTGTCCAAGTAAATAAAGACTCACCAGGACTGCCATCATGTGGTAAGCCACCAGAAACCAACTGGAGGCCCCGTTTGGGCCCTCAGCCATAATTTGAGGGACATATCTGCGGTGAGAGAGAGGAACAATATGTGGCTGTAACTGTACTAACGAACAGACTCCAAACAGCCTAACTAGACCCATAATTCCATTCACTGGAACCAGGAGCTGCAGTTTGCCCTGGGCTAACTGGGGCAGATCTGGCCCCAGTTAGGACAGTGTGGCTGGTTTTCTGTTTCCATCACAACAGCAAATTCAGAGTTGCTTTTACTCATCAAGCACGGCACACAGATGAGAATTTGTCCTGCTGATAGATCAAACAAAAGTGCTTTTTTTTCATTTATTGTGCCATCCATGTGGAGATCTCAGTCATGTCCTCCAGCTCCTCCTGGACATCCTGAGACTCTCCCAGTTTAAGCATGATATGCAAACCCACCAGTACGTTGTGGGTCCATCTCAATGGACTTCTCTCAGTTAGGACATGTCCAGAATATACATCTCCAGTGAGGCGTCCTTTTAACAGGAAGAATTGATCTTTTTATACCAGGTTTCTTGCAGATATCCCATCTCTGTCTCTAAGATTAGAGGACATTCAGTCCACTTTAAAAGAACCAAACTCAGTCCTCTTCAAGTGGACAAAAAAGTGGACTAACAGAAAGTGGACTCAGTTCTCTCTCTGGTCCACATCAGCTCTATCTATCTATCACTTTAGCTCATTATAGGGAAACTTTAGTGAATTCTCTTGCAGCAACCTGAAAACCTCCCTAATCAAACCATTTCTGTGTTGTTTTTTTTTGCAGTAAACGTCCCAGCGACTGTGGTGGAAGCCATGACCAGGCAGGAGTCCCTCCAGTCCTTCAACAAGAACGGCAAACCTTCCTCCTCCTCGTCTTCCTCCTCCTCCACCCCCTCCACCACCCTCATGCGCTCCATGGTTTTCCCTCACTCCCCCTGCTCGAGGAATTTCTCCCTGTTAGACAAGGTCGGGGTCGGGGCTCAGTCAGACTCCAGTTACGGCCAGTTGGGGTCAAAGAACCAGCGAGTCCTGGCGAGTCCGACCTCCACCAGCCAGCTGAGCAGCGACTTCAGCGACTGGCACCTGTGGAAGTGTGGCCAGTGCTTCAAGACCTTCACCCAGAGGATCCTGCTGCAGATGCACGTCTGTCCGCAGAATCCAGACAGGTAAGACCACATCGAATAAGATGCTTTAATTCTCCAGTCCAAAATCATCCAAAAACTGTCTCAAAAGATGGTTTCCTGATGTTTTCCATCCAAGGTTTCTTCATTAGTACCCAAGCGTGAATTAGTTGTGCAGACAGGAAATTCAGCCAAGACATCACAGCAATACAGATTTTAAAAACATTAAAACAAATGCATAAAAATGCATTCACAACAGAAGCATTTCAATATGCAAACATGTATACGCATTAGACTCTTTAACTTTATGTTTTAGGTAACGTATAAAGAAGCTGAGACAGCTACCAAAGCTGACATCTTTTTATAGCTCAAAAACATTTAAATAATCCATCAAATGTCTCTTTAGAGAGTTACAAAGCTCAATATCAGTGCATCAGATTTAACCTTGGGCCCCATCACGCAAATTTTGGGGTACGTAACAGTCAGACCATGATGCACAGGCAGTTTCAGAAGTCTGATTGACTATTTATTTTTTCAGCCTAAAAGGTTTGATTACATCAAGATTTTGACTATTGAAAAAGCATTATAGATAAAAGTAACATATATACAACAGTGAAAGCTACAGTTACTGTTTCTGAGATTCTCAGATAAAGTATTTGAATTTTCAGGACCTTCATTTCTTCACCTCAGCTGGTTATAAGATCGTTTCCTGTTACTTCTGATCAGAGTTGTGTGGTTTTCTGTTCTATCCGGCGTACGCGCTTTAACATGTTTGATTTAATGCAAACCAGCTGAACCAACATTTGTCATTAAGTAAATGTTCTTGCAAAAAATTAAAGTTGACTTCATCAGCGGCTTGTTCTGAATCCAACTTATATTGTATTAGTTGAAAGTCAGAGATTCGAATAATCCGTCAGAGTTCCTCAGTCGACTGATGGCTTCAAGTTCAGAAGTGTTTTTTTCTGTGTAGTGTGCAGCTGTGGAAATTTTGGTCCCCAGATTTTGCTGCAGAGTGAGTGCTCTTAACTCCCACGCTGCTCTTTGGTGAAAGCAGCTGCAGACATGCAAGGAGAGAAACTGCACCATAAGGTGAAGAAGTGGTGAATTTACATCTCACAGCGAATTAATATGATACAGTCTCCGACTTTTGTTTGATATTTAGTGTCGTTGGTGGTTTGCTGTTAGGACACAATGTTTTTATGTTCCACTCGGGAGCAGCTGCTGACTCAAGTGTGTAAAATTCGGTATACCAGTCCAGTCCACTCTGGCTCTAAAAATTAAACTGGTTTAAAATAATCTGGCCCATCCCTACTTTTGATGGCTTAACCCTTTGAAACCTGGTCAAATTTGCTTGATTTATTTCAAATGCATGGCAAGAAGACAGTGAGCAACAAAAGTAGAAATTACGAAAGAAAAGTAGCAGGAAATCAGTAATAAAAAAAAAAAAGTACAAGAAAATTTCCTGAGAATAGGTTAAAAAAGAAAAATGAAAATGAAAACAAAAAAAAATTAAAAAAGAAAAAAAAAGGAAATCACAATTATGCAGTTGAATTTTAAATTTGTAATTTTGATAATTAGCTGTAAACATAGTTTCTCTGTAGCCTTTCTTCTTTTTAATGTAAACATTTTTCCCTGAGCTTTTTAAACACAGTTTTAGTTTTATTTGTTGAACATTTCTTACCAAGTTTCTTATTGCCTTTTTTCCATGTTTTTGAAAGATTTTGCACTAATTTGCTCGGGGTTCAAAGGTTTAAATCCTTGTGAAAGGCAACACTAAAAAAGCAATGTCACTCCAGGTTTCAAAGGGTTAAAGGAGAATAAAATGAGACTGTTTCCATCCATTTCCTTGTGCGTATGGAAGCAAATGACGCTTGTACAGCATCAGAGTGTGTATATCTCCTGCGGCAGAGCCAGGAACTCTTGTATTTGCATTAACGTGATGAACGTGACACAGCGTTCGAGTTTTTAAAACCTTGTTGTTGCAGTTTTTCAGAGGAAGCCGGGCAAAGCAGACGTTTAGTTTAGCAATTTGTTCCCGAGGTTGTCTCATCATCACACAGTTTGTGTGTGACAGAAAGTGGGAGTTTGTGGATAAGAGTGAAGAGAGTGTAAAAGTGTCTGAGTGTGTATAACATCTGCCAACTTAATTATATACAGCACGGAGGGAGGAAGAGGAGATGTGATGTGTGTGTGTGTTGGAGGATGTATTGGAAATTTTTTGCTTAGCTTTATTTTTTTGCGGGGAGAGTCAGAGCGGCGTATAAATCAACGCTGTGCGTCAGTGAGAAATACCTCGCCTTACGGTGACGGGGCCAGGAAAACAGATGCCACTTATTCAATAAACTAATACTCATAGGGAAGAAAAATGTGTGCTGGATATGGCGGGGGGAGGGAGGGTCGATGTGGAGCTGCCTGTCAATAGGAAGGTTTTATGGGACGGAGGAGCAGATCAGATTCAGCTGAACAAGCCAAACAGACCTGGAGCTCCGAGGCCTCGCCGTGCCTCACACTGGAGTGGACTGGGGTCAGACCAGTATGCCCATCACAGCGTCACCCCCTGCAGAGAGCAGTGACGCTCAGCTTTCAAACATTGGTTCAAATCTGGCCCCTCAACCAATTTTTAATGCGCGGTAAAAATAAAGTTAAATTAAGATAAGATAATCCTTTATTAGTCGCACAGAGGGGAAAGTCACAGTGTTACAGCGGCTAAGAGGTACGAAGTATAAGCAGCGAAAGAACAATACAATAGTAAAAAAAAAATTACAAATATAAAAATATGTAAATATTAAAATGTTAGATAATAAAAATAATTTGCAAAAACAATAACATAAATAAAATAAAATTATAATGTGCCAACAAAAACGGTCTATAAAAAATATGATGGAAGTTTTGTAAGAAGTTTTGTACTCTTAGTACACAATTTGTGCCAGAGTGCATAAACCAGCATCAAAATAAATGCGAGCATAGAAACTTTTTTGTGATGAACAAACTGACGTGTTTCCATTAGGCTTATTTTATATTCACAATTTCAATTTGTGCAGTTTGAGGGTTAATGGAAACCTTCCAACAAACGAGTCCAAAAGTCTGTTCTGGTCATTCAGGAGGATTTTGGGAAGGTTTTGGTCCTTTGGAAGAAGTTTTATAGATCCTTAAGGGGTTTTAATGGCCTCTGAGGTTCCAGCTTAGGTTTAGGTCAGGGGTTTCAAATATACGGCCCGGGGGCCAGAGCCGGCCCTCAGGATGACTTCACTTGAAATTTCAAGCCTGATTGATTTTATCTGTGACAAATGATAACGTAAATGAGACAATATTGTGAGGAAGTTGTCTTTATTCTCTGATTTTTTTGGGTTCGTGGAAATAAAAATTGAATCGATAATTCCTGACATGGACTGGTACATTTCAGTTGTTAAACTCTCCGACTACATACAGACGCAAAAATCAAGCATTTTAATTGTGTACATTTAGAGATATTCCAAGGTAAATGTCCTACATTTCTATCTTGCAGTTACTTCAAATCTGAAAATTGAGAAGCCATAAAAATCATTGGTCCACAGTTTTAGACAAAAATCAAAACGTGAGTTCAGGACGCCTCGAGTTTGTTAAACTGTAAAATATCTGACGGTTTTACTGCTCCGGCACGCTTGACATTTAAATAGGCTGAATGTGGCCCCAAACTAAAATGAGTTTGACGCCTCTGGTTTAGAAACAACACAGCGACCTCTGGCTTTGAGGTCGCTGTGTTGTTTCTGGAAACCAGCGAACTCCCACATGAAGGTCAGTTGTTTGTGCCCGTCCAGTAAGCACGCCAGCGCTCCTTATATGATGTGTTTACGTTATTACCTGACACTGTCGCTCAGTGCTGAAAAAAAGAGCTAAAAAGCAGCTTATGCTGATAGCTGGTTTTTCTTACTGGTCTTTGATCTTGTGTAGAAGGCAGAAGAAAGGCAGATTTATTAGTCATTTTTTAAACAAAGTTTAATAAACAAAATTTCTTTCGTCCTTGATCCTGCTACATCTTTGGCGTTGAAGGATGAGCTGATTAAAATCAGCAGCTGCCGTAAAAATCTCCATCTGGTTGCTGCTGATGGCAACATTCGATTCCTGCAGTGCATTTTTTCAATTTGCATCAGAGTCTTGTGTCCTTATGGCTCCCAACAAGGTCCGTCTGTCCAGTGCAACAGCTCGATCCGGGACGCTTGGGGTTAACCGTGTCTCTGTGAAGACGGAAAGTAGACTCAGCTGATTTAACGGGCTCTGGTTTGACGCTCGTGCGCTGAAAGTACAGATAGAGCGGACGTGTTTGATAAGTTGGGAGTGAGACTGGGCTGCTCTGGTGGACCACAAGGAGGTGTTCGGGGTCTTTTTAGGTGGTCGTACATTAATACACTGTTTTTTAATCAGTTATCCATCTGTATTACCTTTAAAAAAGAAAAAAGTTTTAGTTTTTAGACATTAAACCAGTATAGCTGGCTGGCTTTTCTTTAAGTTCTCTCCTCCTCCTCCTCCTCCTCCTCCTCCTCCTCTCCCTTCATACATATTTATTGACGTTTACTTGATGGGAACATTTGGAGCTGAAGACTGATGGCTCTTTATATCAGCTTTTTAAAAAAAAACACCACACACCTCCTCTCAGCTCCATCTCTTTCAGGTTTTCTTTTTTTCTGCTGACTGTTTCTTTTTCGGAACTTTTTCGTCTTCCGTGTCATTTTTTATTTATTTTCCCCCCCTCCTCCTCGTGTGTCATTTCAACAAAATCCATCACCGGAGGAGCAGTTTGTTTATGTCAACGAGGCCTTGGAAGTGCTTTCGATCCGGTTTTAAACTGGTGTCGGGGTGTAAGGATACTGTTTAAGTTTTGCGAGGACGATGAGTGATGAATCACGGGAGAAATCGGAGCATAAATGGACGGCGTTTCTACTCACAGCTTTGACGTTTTACAAAAAAAACTCCACTTCAATGAGCAAAATTAATAAGCTCTTCTGATTGATGTGTTTACTGCGCTGGTGTTTTAAAGCGCCATTACGTGAAAATAGAGTATTGTTGGCGGGCACTTTGATCTCTCACTGGTGGTTCATGTAGTTTATGATTAAAGCATGTATGTGTATACGGACAAAATCACGCCTGTATATCAGAGGACGGACACTTTAGATCTCAGTGAAAGCGTCCGTCATCACACAGATGACTTAATGGAGGAATTAAATGTTAATTTTGTCGTTTGTTAGCAGTGCCCTGTCAGTGTTTGGCCGCAGCACAGGTTTTCTAAAAGTTTTTCCAGTGTTACAGTTAAACATTTAATTATTATTTATTACTCATGTAACGGCTGCAATAATCTCACATGAAGAACGGAGCGTGTTAAATGTTGGAAAACCTAAAAAAACACGAGCTGAGACGAGGCGAGACCTTACCCCAAATATAATTTTTTTTAAAATTACCATGGTGATATTTGCTGTTTGAACAACGCAGCTGAACATTTTTTATGTTTTTTATTGTAAGTTATCTGCCGCGCTTTGAAACGTCGGGTCAATTTCACGTAGAAGCAACGTCATGTTTGTTTTTTTGAACGCTGATGTGTTTTTTGGGGGGTAAAAATACGTGAATGACTAAACAATGTTTACTAACTACTTTAAAAATAGTAAACAAAGATAACAATTAATTCACCAATTAATCAATCAAATATCAATATAAATAAAATAAAATGAAACAAAAAACACTATCAAATATTATTAGTGACATTGTTACCCACTTTCATATTAAACACATTCATTTTGCAAAATTTGCTTTTAAAAATCAAACTTTAAAAAATATTACACATTAATATTATTTTCTACTTTCATTGAGTACATTTTTTAACTAACATCAGTCCTAATCATGAATAACACATATTTATTAATTTTTTAAACCATTAAATGGCAGGTTTTTGGCGATATCACCACCGACCCCAGTAAAATGTCTTTAATTCTGTTTTTTGCATATTTTGTAATTGGTAAAGAAAAAATCAACATAAAATAATACACTTTATAGTGGAGTCATTCTGTATTTTTGAAATATTGCCAATACTCTCTCACTGATTCATAAAGTAAACCACCGTCAGGCTGAACTGTGTCCACACAGTTAAATTAAACACAAACCTTCTCAAGACCTGCACTGTAACTGCACGCTCATCAAGGAGCCTTCCTTTAAGGTTTTAGCTTAAATATGACGATCTGGAGACGCTCATAATTGTTTGATAGTAATCAAAGTAATGTCTCAAAATATAAATTATTTATCGATGCAAGATGCGACATGTTTTAATGTGCGCTGAAGGCTCGCTTGCTGCTCTACGAGCAGAGAAAATCCACAATAATGACATTTAATGTTTGCATGTCAGGCTGAAACAAGACTGTTGACATTCAGGAGATTTATCACGCAGCTCTGAGGACATATTTGCATTTAACACTAACACAGATGTGTGTTGTCCCTGCTGGTCACACAGATGTGTTGAAAAATGACTTTATTCTTTTTTTCCCAGCGTGTAGCCGCAGGAGTTACTAATAATGATCCGTCACAGTGATGGACGGGCTCGTAGAAATTCCTTCAAAGTCTATTTTTATCTGTCACGTTTGCCGCTATAATGAAAACCTACTTTGTGTTGTTGTTGTCTGCATACGGTCGAGTTTAAACATCTTTAATAAAAGGTTTATGTAATGTTGTTACGGAAAATTTCAGGTTTTTCTGGCTCAGTTGCAGTAAGTTTTCAGGAGAGTGTGACTTTGACTTAATCTTAATAATAATAACTTTTCTTTCTAAAACACGGGAAAAAAGCAACGAGCAACTTTGCAAGAAATAAGTATATTTCGAATATTTTTTAAAAACACAAAGGGGAAAAAAAGAATTCCGATTATCACAATGTTAATTTAAAAAAAATTATACAGGATTATTATTATAATTTTAAAGCAGTTTTCTCAGGTAATTTCCTAATTTTTCGTCCTATTTGATTTTATTTTTCTTTGCTTATTTTTAGATAATTTTCCTGTCACTTTTTACCAATGTTACCAATCTTCCCATATTTAAAAAAAAAAAAAACAACCCAATTTTCTCAGGTTTTAAAAAGTTAAATTGGATGTGTTTATTCAGTTTTATTTTATGGCACTTAAATTTTCAAGGCATGAGCAAAACCTGACTATCAGATTTCTTTATCTTTTTTTTAAAGGGGAGAATTTTTTTTTTTAAAAAAAGGAAAAATGTCCAGAAAACTGTATTCATAATTATTATAATTATGTATTTAAAATGATGATACAGACAACAAATTGTACATTTTTTACATGTTTTTGTCTTTTTTTTTGTTTGTTTATTTGTTTGACCTTTTTTGGCTTATTTAAGTAATTTTCTTGTAACTTTTTGCTGATTTCTTGCTTTTTTTGTTTTTTGTGTTTTTGTACTCTTTTTGAGAGAAACCAAGCCAGTTTGCTCAGGTTTTAAAGGGTTAAGCGAGCGCTGTGAATACGTGTTTCTGCGTCGGCCCTCACGATGACATGATATCGGCTGTTTGCTTGTTTTTTTGTTCTGGGCTCATTTGATGAGTACAGCTGGTTGATTAGAGGACATTATGTGAGCTTTCTGCTTTAATAGGTTGATCAATAGAGTCAAAGAGAGAAAGAAAGAGAGAAAGAAAGAGAGAAACATAAAGAGAGATGGATGTTTGGAGGAAAAGACAGAGAGAAAAGTAATGGAAGGAAAGAGTTTGGTGTGTTTGTACGGCTGATTTTATTTGCTCACAAACATACAGTATATGTGTGTGTGTGTGTGTGTGTGTGTGTGTGTGGGAGAGTGTGTGTTCAGAGAGCCATTGATTGTGTATTGACGAGGCGGGAGCAGTGATTTATAGCTGCTGGTCTCGGGGGGAATAATGTCTTCATACACAGGCGGACAGACGAGTCGTCCTCACAGCGCAGATATAACTCTGTATGGATTAGACCGACTCCGCACGGGTCAATCAACACACTTCACTCTGCATCGCTGCATGCTGCAAACACACACACACACACACACACACACACACACACACACACATTCACCAAGGCCTAGAGGTTGAGTCCAAAATCCACTTTAAACCATTTAACCCTTGAAACGTCACTTTTCTCGTGCTGCTGTCAGACTTTTTAATAAGTCATGAAAAAGTTGAGAAGTTTTCTCGTTTGTAAATGTGTGGGAACTCTGAGAACTTTACTCTTTTTTTGTAGTAGTAGTGGTAGTAGCAGTAGCAGTAGTAGTAGTAGTAGTAGTAGTAGTAGTAGTAGAGGTTTTGGGGTGGGTGTGGCTTCAGCCCATTCTCTCTCTAAACTCGCCAAGTGCGTCCGCTCTGTCGGTGTTTTCAGTATACAAGCATGACGCCGAACACGCTTGGACAGAACCGGCGGCGTTGTTATTGTACAGCGGCAGACGGCCAGACAGCACTGTTAACGTCCACGTGCAACACGCACGGGCGAGTTGAGAACTTGGCCGGACATAACCGGTCGTGTGCGCCTGAAATGCTGAAGGACAGTGTCAGTTAATAACGCTAACTGTAAGGAGCATGAGTGCGCTTACAAAGCGAGCGGGCGGATTAGGAGGAACTGACTTTCGTGTGTCTGAAGTTTGCTTCCAAAGTGGACGTGTGTTGTTTTTTTTCTACACCTTACCATGAGCTTCTTTTGCTTAAACCTCACCATCGTGGCGGTCCGTGTTGATTGCCATGTGCCATCACAGCTGACACAGAAAGATACCGAAAACATCAAAAGTAGATGCAGAGGGTCACTGAGAGAGCGGCACCATGTGACGAGTTGGGATGAAGGTAGAAGGCTGATTTATTAGTCATTTTTTAAACAAAGTTTTAAAAAAAATTTCATTAATCCTTGATCCTGCTCCATCTTTGGAGTTGAATGATGAGTTGATTAAGATCAGCAACTACTATGAATATTCTATCCAGTTGTTTGGGCATGTTGCTGCTGATGGCATCATTTAATTCCTGCAGTGTATATTTTTTCTTGTGTCCTTGTGGCTCCCAAGAAGGTCCGTCCATCCAGTGCAACAGTTTGATCTGGGATGTTAGGGGTTAAACATGTCTCTGAGGAGATGTGCGCAGAGCAGTCTCTGATTTGTTGCTGAGTGAACTAAAATCACATCTCATCCCCTTTGAGCGGATATTAGCCAGAAGAAGGTTTGGTAGAGGAGCAGCTCTTGGACCAAGGCAGTGAGCCTCGCCCTGATGCAGGCTCTCCTCCCACTCTTTGTCCGGGTCTGACTGGCCGCTCGGTGTATGTCATTGGTCGGGATTCTCTCACTGTTTACTGCATTCAGTCCAAACTCCACACAACTTTTCCCGATGTTGATAAGTGCTTCTCTGTTGTAGAAAAGTCATGCTTTAGCATGAGGCCATAGAGTCGAAAAAATAGCAAAATATAGCAAAAAAATAGCAAGGGTTTGAGGAGCTACTGGCTGCTGCATCTACATGCGTTGCCGTTGTAGCATATTATTTACCTTGTGGTTTTATTGCCTTTTTAAATAGCTTGGGTTTTCTTGGTTTTTGTCCTCTTTAATGTCATTTGTGCTATTTTATATTTATTATTAAATACATTTGGATTGGATTTGATTGGCTTGGAAAGCTCTTTTAGTGGTCGAATGACTGATGGTCCGTTTTCCATTTTAAAATTTGCCGTGGTGAGAGTTTTTCCTCCTGCCGTCAGCAGGAGGCCGTTACCTCCCGCTCTCCTCGCTCCCGACCACCTTCTTGACCTCTGACCTCTCTGATGAAATGAAAACACCAGTGTGTGCCAAGAAACTTCATTCCCATGTAGTCTTAATAGTCAGAGCTGTGAGGAGCTGGCTGGCACACAGTTAGGGTTTCTCTCTCACACACACACACACACACGCACACACTGTCTCTTTCATCAGCTCATGTGTTAAAGGTGTGGACACAGCGACACGTTGACACGGACTCTGTTGTTGTTACCACATGTTGTGTTGAAAGGTGACACAAGGTTTATTGTCCTGAACTGTGTTTCGCAGACGTGTTGAAAATGACTAATTTTATAGATCACACACACATACACACACACACACACACACGCACACACACAGATGAGGCTAAGTGGGAAAAACATGGCAGCCGGTTCTGCTCTCACCGTCCGTCCAAACCGAGTATTATTAGTTTTCCTGTGAACCAAATCGAAGCGTCTATTTAGTGTTTTTGTTCCCCCGTCGCCGTGTTGACTCTCAACATATTTGGCTGTCTGTGCTGTCGACAGACTGTAACACTGTCAGACCGCGAACAACCGTGAGATGATAACGGGCACAGAGAGAGAGGCCGCTCTGGAGCAGGTTTGATTCTGATCAGTTTTATCACCGAAAAACTCAGCGGTTGTAGAGAATATAAGTGAAAGAAAAGGTGATAGTCAGGAAGAATGAGTCATTTCTCAAACATAAATGTCAAACATTTGCTATTAAAGCTTCTCTATCGTGAGGATTTTCTTCTTTTATATTATAAATTTGGATTTTGGACCGTTGGTCGGACAGAGGAAGTCCAACAGAGGAAGATCAAAAACCAGCTTAAACCAGCTGGTTCTGGCTTTAGTTGGTTTTAGCCAGTTTTAGCTGGTCTTTGATGGTGTTAACCCTCGTTCCCACTGCACAGAAAACTTGGGAATGGAATGCAATGGGAATGCATACAATCGCCATTCACACCCGGGTCATATGACTCTGCAGTGGACACGGGTTTTTATCACCTCCAGCTCTGATCGACATAGATGGGAACGCAAAACCCGGGTGAACGCGGTAATTTCAGCTCACGGCGAGATGCCATGAACCGTCGTCACTGATTACCCTCCATCTCCTCCTAAGCAGCTAAAACACCGATTCAAATTACTCTGCACCGAGGTAATAGATCGTTGTGACCCAGTTCTTACTGGTCTTTGATGGTCTTAGATGGTTGTGACCCAGTTCTTGCTGGTCTTTGATGGTCTTAGATGGTTGTGTCCCAGTTCTTGCTGGTCTGTGGTGGTCTTAAATGGTTATGACCCAGTTCATGCTGGTCTTTGATGGTCTTAGATGGTTGTGACCCAGTTCATGCTGGTCTTAAATGGTTGTGTCCCAGTTCATGCTGGTCTTTGATGGTTATGACCCAGTTCTTGCTGGTCTTTGATGGTTATGACCCAGTTCTTGCTGGTCTTTGATGGTTATGACCCAGTTCATGCTGGTCTTTGATGGTCTTAAATGGTTGTGTCCCAGTTCATGCTGGTCTTAAATGGTTGTGTCCCAGTTCATGCTGATCTTTGATGGTCTTAAATGGTTGTGACCCAGTTCTTGCTGGACTTTGATGGTCTTAGTTGCCATCTATACAATTATTGATGGTCCAAATGATAAAGAAAAAGAAAAGAAGAAACAGCAAATAAGACTATTTTCACTTATATTGTCATCACAGCATTAAGACTTCTGCAGCTAATTCATAAAACGCCCTTCATATCTGAACAAAGGTGGAATATTAACCCTTAATTATAAATTTCCAGGATTTTGCCATGGTGTGTTTTACTTGTAGGAAACAGTAGACTGGCATTTTCTTTTCTGCCTAAATCCGCCCAAATCAACCCAACTTCAGGAAACTGAGGAAAAACTAATATTTCAAATTTGTTTGAAATTCATTTTTTGACTTTTTTTAAAAATTAATATTTACATATTAAGAAAGTTTTTGGTGATTTGGGTTCTCAGAGGCTTCAGAATTTACTGATGTTGTGGTTTTTTGTTGTGGTCAAACTGAGGTTTATGCTACATTATAGTACAAATACCCCAAATATCTGTGTTTATTCATGCATGTGTGTGCAAAATACGGTTCATCTGTGCACAGGAGCATATTTGCATGTGCTTGTGTGTGCACATATTTTGGTTGCATATGCACGTACCTGTGACAGTGTGTGTGTGTGATGGAGGTGTTTGTGCTTCACCTCCTCCTCCTCCTCCTCCTCCTCCTCCTCTCTGCACTGTAATAAACAATAACCGAGCATTAATCTCCCGGCCTGCTGCCTTAATAAATAATATCCACACATTCATCAACTTAAACTATTCACAATCAATGCAGCTCTTCATAGAAAACCCACCTAATAAATAGTGGTGCGGCCCACTGAGGCGTGAACTTATAGACCAGCCGGCTGATAAATGAACCGACCCCCACGGCGAGACGCCTTTTATGTGGAAAACTGCAAGTGAGAATTTTTCGATTTTATATTACACTATTTTACTCTTATTACTTTCCTCTGTGTGTGTGTTTAAGTGTGTGTGTGTCCACATCCTCTCAGGGTCCAGTAGGTGTTTGTGATTTATTGGCGCGGTGAAGATGTTGGTCTATTTGTTTTATTCTAGTTCTGGGCTGTTTACCTATTTGTAAGGCACTGATGTCAGAGTTTTGTCTTATTGGTTTCAGAATAAGAATCGCTTTATTTTCCGAGTGCGGGCGGCACACGGGAATTTGTCCCACTCGCACCGCTGCAGAGACATTTTAACTACCG
>NC_056468.1:35867020-35900483 GCF_008729295.1 Plectropomus leopardus | reverse complement strand
AAAAAACACTAAATCACCAAACCCCAGCTGCTCCTCATGTGTTTATTTTTCTCATTTTCTTTCTTCAAAAGCAAAATTTCAGCTCGTCTCTCCTCGTTTTTTTCTTTTTCTTATAGAAAACGCAAACAGAAATTGCCTCGTACAAACATTTAAAAATGACTAACGGCAAAAAAAAACAAACGAAAGAAAGAAAGAAAGAAAGAAAGAAATGCTGTACAGATTGATGAAGAAACATGTGCGTCTGCCTCGGCACTGTGTGCTCACACACACACACACACACACACGCACACACACACGCGCACACACACACACAGCAGCACACAAGCTCACACTCTTCGTATATATACACACTGAACCGGCAGCGGAGTGCATCGCTGCGGCGGCAGACCTGAAGGCGAAACACGAGACGTGAAGTGTGTTGAGGTGTTGTTGGGTTTCATGACCTTTACGACCTTTAAAACCCGTCCTGAAAAAAACAATAAAGGATTTCTTTACAGTGGTTTTTTTTGTGCGGCAACAGAGTTAAACAGCGCCGAAAACGTGGTTATTTACAGGAGACAGGAGGTGAAACAGACCATAATAACACGTATAACGTTTCTCCGCTGGCCCTCTCTGACCAAACATGATTCCAAGAGAAATAACACCATCCGAAAGTCACACGAAAAACCGTCTTCTGTCGGATTTAATGAGTAAAAAAACTGTGTTGAGAACTATAACGCGTAAGAGATTAACGTTTAATTTCATAAGCAGCCTGTTTGATGCATTCTGGAGGTGAGATCGTGGGAGTTTCTGGGATTTTAGGATGTTTCTAGGATTTTAGAAAGATTCTCAGATTTTAGGACATTTTTGGGATTTTGGGACATTTCTAGCTTTTAAAGACATTTTGAAGATTTTAGAACAATTCTCAGCTTTTAGGATCTTTCTAGTGTTTTAGGACATTTCTCAGATTTTAGGATGTCTCTAGGATTTGAGGACATTTAAAGGATTTGGAAATGTTTTCAGGATTCTGGGCTCAGATCCAGACAAAAATCATGACTGGCTCACGGGTGCAGCGGCTCCAGCTCAAACAGTCTGTGGTGAGTTTGACCAAGTTAGCAATTCAGCACCAAGATGCCACCAAAATGTTCAAAAAATGTCGTGACTGTGTGGCATCTTGTGGCAATTTATTTAGCTGGATGCCGAATTCAGCTGTTTCAGCTCCGTTCATGCAGAGATGACGTAAATATGATCTCATCTGCGAAGTCACGATGACGGTAACGACCTGCCTGAAAACCAAAGTGTCTGCGTGACTTTTCAAGCAAACTCGTGACGTAAAATCCTTATTTGACACTGTTTGAAATATACAGGGCTCCCACACATTTTCAAAACTTTTCCATGATATTTCCCCACTCGCACGGCGTGCAGGGACATCTGCAGACGACACTTCAATAACACAAAAACTAAATCCCATGACTCTTTCAAAACTGATTTTTACTAATTCCAGGTCTTTTCCAGGCCTGGAAAATGTGTTTGTGATGTTGCATGATTTTTGCAGACCGTGGGAACCCTGAATATATTTATCGTCTTGACTGAGGTCTGATGAAGGTAAAAAATAATTTGTAAGAACTGATGAAAAATGGCACCTCGAATCAACCAGGACCCTGAAAGTGCGCCGAGTTTCGAAGTCAGTTTTGGTGGCCCAACGGAGGAATTATAAATCCTGAGTCCGTCACGTGACGCCAAGTGGACAAATGTTGTCAAATGTCTTTAAATTAGTGTGTCACTATGAAATTAATCATTATCCTTCCGCTCTGAAGACGTTTGGGAAGTCTAGAAGAGACGCAAGTTAGCAGAGCGCTAAACTGAAAGTCTCGCTGTTTTTTTCTTCCCAATGATTTGGAAGCAGCGCCGATCATTCAGGTAATTTTATACCACAGAAAAAGAGCTTTTTTGACTTCAGGCTCCACTGAGCAGCTTTCACAGGAATGAACCATTTCCTGCTGCGAACGCCACAAATCCAGGTCACTGAATTCTGTCCTTGTTTTTCAAACCTTTGAACCAACTGAACAAAATGGTGCGATTTCTTTCAAAAATATCTGAAAACAGGAAATGAGCAATTTGGCAGGAAATGCTTCATAAATTGCAATTTAAAAAAAAAAAAAAAAAAAAAGCTAGGGAAGGGTTATATTTATAATTATTATAATGACAATTTTAAAATGATGTTTGAAAATTATTTTAAGCACCTTTTTCCGTTAAAAAAATCATTTTCAGGTAATTTTCTTGCACTTTTAGCTATTTTCTTATTCATTTTTCCATTATTTCTTCTTCCCGTGTTTTTGAAGGACATCGAGCCTTTCTGCTCTGGTTTCAAAGGAGTTCGTGCTTCTGTGGTATCGACAGCTTCACGACGCGACTGATCTACGCCACCGCACAGATCGCCGTGACCCGACTGCTTCTGACATTATTTAGACCGACACGCTCACGTCGGCCGATTTCTGTTTCATTATTTTAGTTTAAGTACAGTCAGAATAAACATTTTAGCTTCGGTGCTTCTTGTTTGTGCACAGAAACGCTTTCTAACATTCGACCAGCGTTAAGCGCTCTTTCTTGTCATTGCGTACATTTCCGAGTTTCCTTCTGATTTCCCAGAGGCCCATCCTGTGTTTCAGTAATTTAATTTAACATGATTATCTTTCTCGCTGTGACCTCTCCATGATTTCACATTTTGGCTTCAGCATTGTCACATTTACTCTGAAAACTTCCCCCGCTGGCAGACTGAACCTTTAAAACCGCGGCTGCACCTTCCGCCTGGACGCCCCTCGTTTTCTCCGCCTCTCAGATGAAGGCGTGCGGTTAATTTTTTCACTTAAGGGCGTCACTTTGGTTCAAGCGTATTGCTCCTTTACATCCGTTCGGATTCATATTTTCTCTTTTCTGAGCGTCTCGTCTCTGCTCGCTCTCCGAGGAGGGAAACGGACTCGAGGGGGATTCACGCAGCTGCTGATGCTGCGCGTGGCGGAAATCCAACCCGCGACCTTTTTCCAACATCGCCTGTTTTTGAAGTCTGTGATCAGGAGAGCAGGAGAGAGGTGCATAGGTTCAGACAAAACACATTTTAGCAGGAAAAAAGACAAAAGACGAGAGTTCAAACTAATCGTGATTAGAAAAAAATAAAGCACCACTGCTCCTCCCCAGTGAGCGACAGCACCGAAAAGTCCCAGCGGACCGGCTCCGACTCCAGATCTCACCAAACAGCCAGGAAGTGTTCCTCTCAGCCACAACAGCGATCCAAGCTTCCCAAGCTGAGGAAAAGCAGTCAGAGTTTGTTTACCGGAGGCGAGCCGGTTTCACGGTGAGTGTTGGTGTCAGTCTGTGTGTGTGTATGTGCGTGCGTGTGTGTGTGTGTGTGTAGCAGTGTGTTATTTGTTGCGCAGCAGCTCCAGCTGGTCCTGGTACTCTGTGAACAGTCTCTGGAATCGCAGGTTTTCCACGATGACGGGTAAAACCTCCCGCAGCAGCTCGCGCTTCCGAAGGCCCTGAACACAGAGGGAAAACAGCGTCACGTATCGGACAGGGCTGCAGCGCCCGCAGCACGGCGGAGCGCTGAAACGTAAAAATAATCAGACGCAGGGAGGAAAAGGACAGAATACAGATGTAACATCCACAAACACAAACCTAATATGAAAATCCTGCAAACACATCTATACATCGAGCACACAGTTACTCTCGGTCAAGAGACGCTCCTGCAGTATTTTCTCTCTGAATTACATCGTATATTTTCATTAGTATTTTGCAGTGTAAAATACAAACAGCTGAACAAAAATTGCTACACCTTCATAAGAAACAACGGACGGAGGAGATTTGGAGTAAGTCAAGACTCAGAAATGATGTTCAAATCAAAGACTTCGCTGAGCCTTATTTAAAATAAAGCTTCAGGAGGGGACGGAGGTCGCTGTGCGCTCGGGTAACATCCGGTACTTTAAATCTGCCGATAGAAGTCGGTATAAAGTCATGGTGAAGAGCAGCGTGTGTGTTTGTGTGATCTTGAAGCTTCTGAGGATGAATTTCATTCTTTGCTCTGCTGCCCTCTGTACAGTCACCCGACAGAGCATTTCTTTAAAAACAGACTTATTTTGGGTGTCTGAGCGTCACATGTTGAGTCGGCTCTTTGAGGAGATTTACGCTTCGGCCAGATTCACTGAAAATGTGCGGATATTAAAACACTGTATCCACTGTCCATGATTGATTTGTGTAAATTTGTGGATGTATTAGGAAATGTTTTGAGATCATCTTTGTGTTTTTGCATTTTTATCGTCAGAGTCATGTGGGCCAGGCACAGTAACGTGCATGACACTTATCAATCAATCAAATCTGCACAACGTCCAGAAAAGACATTGATAGGACGTACGTCTTATACACGTCTTATCTGGACATCATACAGATGTTTAATTCCACTTCAAATGAAATTTAATGCCAACTGCAAGGCCATACTTACAAAGGTCTAAAAGATATATATTTGTTTTTTTGTTATTTAATAAAACATGTTTTATGGCTTTGACATTGTTTGCTTTTTTTGAAACAAAATAAAATGTATTATTATTATGTGAAAAAATCTGTGATTTTTTTCCTGTCAGCTTGTTTGTATAATTATTTCTCTATTTTCATTTTTCATGTTAGAAATCAAATCAAATCAAATCAAATCAAATCAAATCAAATCAAATCAGTGGTACCAGGGTGGTGGGCTCCCAGGACGTGGCAGCTGATTTGTGGACGGGACCCAGCAGCTCCTTACAGAGTTCTCTGAGACGATACTCTGAGCCTGCAGGGAAAACACACACACACACACACACACACACACACACACACACACACACACACACACTTCAGTGAAATGCGGACTCGACACTCTTCTACAGTCAGTTGTTCTGCGTCTGTGGAAATCCTCACGGAGCGACGGTTTGGTACCTTCGTTGACGAGGAAGCGGGCGTAGATGAGCAGCCAGTAGCGATACTCCTGCGCCGACTGCAGCGTCAGAGCTTTTCATTTTCCTCTTCATCACATTTAATCCGGAGTGAAAAGGGGAGATTTCACGACTCTGCCGTACTTGAGGTTGCGTCCCTGCATGACGGCGAGCGGTCCCGAGGACACAGGTGCATCTTGGGTAGGGAGGCAGCTCCTGAAGTCAGCACACTGGACCAAAGAGTCTCCTTTATCTGCTATCAGAGTCCTGAGAGACACAGTACGGTTATTATCTCGGGGGCCACTTTTCCAGACCGACAGGAGGCCAGGGGCCACAGCAGAACAATACACGTCTCCAGGATTTTAGGACTTTCTAAGACTTAAGGACATTTCCAGGACTTTAGGACAATTTTAGGAATTCAAGGACATTTCTAACATTTTAAGACATTTTATGAATTTTGGGACATTTTCAAGATTTGAGGAGTTTTTACAAATTTAAGATTATGGGACATTATACAAATTTTGGGATGTTTCTAGGACTCAAGGATATTTCCAGGATTTCAGGACGTCTCTAGGATTTTAGGAGGTTTCTATGACTTAATATCTTTCAATGATTTAAGGATATTTCTAGGACTTTAGGTGATTTCTGAAGTTTTTGGTAATTTCTATGATTTTAGGATGTTTCTAAGAATTAAGGATGTTTCAAGGACTTAAGGACATTTCTATGATTTAAGTTTCTGTTCACTAAAAGTGCAAAAACAATTCCCAATGTGAATCACTTTATTTTTTTGTGTAAATTAGAAAATAGCTGGGGGGGGGGGCCCCTGGGCCCCAAACAGGGGCCAAATTTTATCCACGGGCCATAAGTTGAGAATCACTGCTGTGAGAATCCTTTAAAACATCATCAGTATCACTGTCAGCAGCGTTTTGGTGTTTCTAATGTGTGTCTATTGTCTCTCACCATGTCTCCAGCGAGGAGCTGAAGCAGTAGGACTTCCCGTTGGACAGTCCGATGACTGGAACCCCCTGCTGGGTCAGCAGAGACTGAGACACTGTGGTGTCAGCACCTGTAGAGACACACAGAGACAGAGACAGAGACAGAGACACACACACACACACACACACACACACACACGTTTTATCATAACGTGGTCTGAAACCGTCTTTACGTGAGGACAAAATGTCTTTTGAATCATCTTCATGAAGAAAAGCTTTTCAATAAATCACAGCTTAAATGTAGTTTTGAAGGAAAAGTTCAACGTTTTTTCGATAATATCTGACTCCATTTCCATGTCTTTATGTGGGTCGTTTTTCGGTCACTTCTCAAAAGGGTCAAGGCTGCACCCCTTTTTGGGGGACAGAAAACCAAAAATCCTGAAGACATCAATGCAATTTGACGTGTTTGGAGCATAATTTTGACATAATTTTGTTCATTTCTTCGATAACAACCCTTTGTTTATAGACAAGTGCTTAGTGACCTCGCCTGAACGTAATAAAATAAGGTTGATCGCCGTCGTGTCCCTTCAGGCTTCCCCTGATTTTAAATATCTGGTCCTCAATATTCATAGATGTCCGGATCATGATGGCTGATAATTTAATGAATTACGTAAAATCGATTGACTCCGGCTTATCATCTGACTCTGGGACAGAAAGCAGGTGTGTTTATTCCCCCAAAATGCTGAATTGGTCATGTGTCACATCGCAGCGTCTCACCAGATAAAATGGTCAGCAGGGACTCGTTCTTCACCAGAGCCTTTTGTTTCTGAACGTCCCTGCACACAGACGGAAAACAAAACGTCGTTATTACGAGCAAAACCCAAAAACACACCGCTGCTCTTACCCTGCTTTAATATCACACACACACACGCGTATCGCTCTGCGAAATCAGGCTTTTTTTACACTAATATGATTTTATACCACTGAGTTTGTTTTGACCAACATCAGTCCTGATGATCTGACACACGAGATTTCTACTAAAATCTGTGAGCACTGACCAGACGGACAGCGTCGCTCCAGCTGTGAGAGCCATGACGAAGTGGGCGGAGCAGTGCAGAGCTGACACGGGCGTGGCCAGCTGGATGGCGGGAAGGAGCCGCCGCCCACAGGAAGAGAACACTGACAACATCCTGTCCTGACAGGCGACGGCGAGGACGTCACTGAAGGAAGGGATGAGAAGGAAAAACTGATCCGGTGCCGATGGTCATTTAGTCACACAGATTACAATAACTTTTCCCACAAAAACGCAAGATAACCAGCCGAAGAACAGAGAAAAGCTGAATCTACGACCGACACGCGGAGCGCCCTACCTGCTCCCTGCGGCGGTGACCACGGAGCTGGGCAGCAGGGTGTTCCAGTCCCGTCCGTCTCTGGAGCATCGCAGCTGGCTGAGCTTCGAACCGGCGACCACCGACACCTCGTTCTCCACCTCCAGGAACACCGACGGCTCCATGCTCACCTGCGCATACACGCTTTCCATTTTTAGCTTCGTAACAGGTGTGTAGGAAACAGACATGCC
This sequence comes from Plectropomus leopardus, assembly GCF_008729295.1. Taxonomy (NCBI): domain Eukaryota; kingdom Metazoa; phylum Chordata; class Actinopteri; order Perciformes; family Serranidae; genus Plectropomus; species Plectropomus leopardus. Next base: position 35,893,029 of record NC_056468.1, on the reverse strand, counting down.
CCGACTGACTGACGATAAAAATCTGTTCACACCCAAAATGTAATTTGATCTCTGCAGTGTTTCCTTCTGTGGTTTGGTTCATCTGAGCAGATCACAATAAAATCAAAATATCGCTGCAAAAATTGTGTCGCAGGCGGTTTAGTTAGTTAGCTGTGACCATAGGCTGTAAATAAGAAAACAACATGAGAGCTCCCTAAAAATGAAACTTTTCAATCTGTGTCGCCCCCTGGTGTCTGACTGCAGGATACATCATAAAGCCCGCCACTCCATGTTCGTGAATGGGACATAAACTAAACTAAAACCTCAAAGCACACGGCAAATGCATGTTTCCAAAAGATTATTTCTGTCACTGAAGGTAGCTCTCACCACCCTGATGTTTGTTTTTATGATAATGATAATGATGATATGAGGAATATGATTTATTTCACTGGAAATTCAGATTTGTCCTTTGAGATATTGAGTTTATATAATGTATTCTTTATTATAAGGATCCCCATAGTCTTGTTTAGTCAAACACAAACAGTAACAATAATAATATAATACTCAATAAAATAAATAAAATAAGTAAACCAACAAATGATAAAAATATTAATTAATACAAAAATATGACTACTTTAACAATAAGATAATAATAATAAAATTCACCACCAATCAGCCAATACAAATAAAAAGAATAAAATAAAATAAAGTAAATAAATAAAAATATAGTGACATTGCTGTAATATTTCTGCTTTAGACACGTCTAGTTATAAAATATTAAATTCTAATCATGTTCTGAAGTTATTTATTTATTTATTTTTAAAAAATAATTCCTTGCACAACTGACCGCTTTAGTTCTCTGATAACGTCTTTCACAGTTACACTAAACTGCTGAAATACATCGTATCCAACACTGAGTCAAATCGAATTGGGGATCGAATCGGGACCTTGTCAAGGGAAATAAAATCAGTTCAGGAAACGCTGTCAGTGTGGGATTCATCGCTGCCATGGAAACAGAGGAGAAGCTCACTCTGGCCGCGTCCGTCTAATTCGAAATCGCAACAAAGACAGAAAAACACGTTTGTGGGAGCAGACTGGCCGCACTCTGACCGTGAGCTGCTGCGTGTTGTGCTTTTAACACCATTCGCATTGTAATACAGCGGCGGCTAGTGGTGGTGTATCGAGATATTGTTGTCATAGAAACAAAACCCATCTCTGGTCACTGTGAACGCTTTTTTTTTTTTAAATAAAGCCCTGCCAAAGCTTTTCTGCTCAAGGAGAGGACACACATCCTGCAGCAAAACACCTGAACATGAAATACCGTCATGTGAGAAAAAAACGTGCTGCGCACACACACACACACACACACACACACACACACACACACACACAAAGCGTGTTACCTGCAGACTGAAGGCCTTCTTTATACTTGGTGTTGGTAGTTTGAGGGCAGCTGCAGGAGCTGGAGGAGCAGCCACCCTGCTGGGCTCCCGCTCTGCTGGAGGAGTTATCTGACAGGAAGAGGAGGGACAAAACACACGTTTATCTCTCTCTATCTCTGTTCCAAGGACATCTGCACAAAAGGAGCTTTTACTAGAGCTCTGCAATATAACTTCATATTTATTTCACAGCTATCAGAAAGTCTTTTAATTACTTTCCTTAAATGCAGAGTAAATTTAACCCTTAGGGACTCTTTGGTGTATTTTAGGGCTTTTCATTCTTCATTTTTGATCATTTTGGCTGTTTCCATGCAAATCAATTTTGGCAAGATTGTGTATTTGAGTGTAATCAGTGAGTTTGCAGCTCAGCTCCTACAATAAGTCTAAAATACACTGTGGAAACTAAATAGTTACATTTAGACTGTTCAGGTCCAAAAATGCTCCATTGAAACCCATTCAAACTGACATTTTTGATCCCACAGCCATCAGAGCAGAAAAACAGGACTTGTATTATTTCTGGGTGTCATTCTGGGCTTTTGACTCTGAATTTGTCATTTTGACTATTTTCCACCTGATGAGGTCATTTTGACCATATTTGGCATATGGAGGAAATACATGCTATTTCCACTAGGTGACCTGTCACAGTCAATGTAGCTGCTGATCACTGACATATCCCAGACTGTCAGCAGCTACACTATAATAATTCGTTTTTGTGTTTTCATTCAATCTAAAAACATGATGGCATCATGACGAAACGTTGGCCATGTTGCATTAAAATTCTGAAAATAAATGAATATTTCACATCCATGTTGAGGACTGCTGATGGTTAAACAAATAAACGCAATGACAGTAGAAAATTATATGAACGTATGATATTTTTTAAAGCTTGAGTTTAAAAAGTGCATTTTGTGTGTAGAATATTTGACACTTTACAGAACATAATAATGTAAAAAAACAATGTTGCTTCCAGCATGTAGTATCATGACAAAAACTGGGATTTAAAGAGTTAAAATTCTAAAAATTAATGAATATTTGATATTTTATGAGGCCTGAAGTTGGTCAAAAATTAATTTTCTAAAGCTTTATTTCGTGTGTGTGTGTGATATTAAATCTGGCCCTGAGGGTTAATTATGTTCTCAGTTTTGGTTTATTAATGTTTTCATGAAGGAATAAACGGATTATTTGGAATTCGTGTCTCTACCTGAGTGAAGTGTTGGGCGATGGGAGCGGCCATCTTGTCTTTCCTCGGCCGTCCCTTCTTCCTCTTCTCCACCACCTCTCCTCCGTCCATCAGCAGCTCCGGTTTCCTCTTGCTGAACGACAGGTTTTTGTTGATGGTGGCCATCTTGTCCTCGCTGTCGCTGCTGGTGTCTTCTTTGGCTTTGACGTCCTTCAGGGAGGACATGCCGTCTTTTGGCCTGCAGGACAAACAGAAACCTTTACATTTTGTTTCCGGGGACAGTTTGTCCTCTTTTCTCACGTTTGTGCGATTGTTTGTCTTCACCTGTCTAGAGGCGTGAGTCCGGCGGTGGAGGAGATGGCGGCTGTGACCCCCGGCGTGGCCTTTGACCTCTCTGTGAACCTCGAGTCCAAGGCTTTCATTGGCTCGATTTTGGACGCAGATGTGAGCAGCAGACTGGACTTCACGCTGGACAGAAAGAAATCAGAGAGACGGAGAGTCGTTTGTTGTTTTCCCTCTGTGAACCCGTCAAGTTGCACTAATGTTTATATTAAACACGGACGCTTCACACACAAAAGATCTCGACCATCAGCACAGTTTCACGCTGGACACCAAAGATCCGTGTCACTGATTCAGTATCTGACCGAATGTCTCCTGCTCTGCTCCTGAGACACGACGATGGCTCAAAGCTTTCACCAGATTAGACAAAAGCACAGTGACCGTGACCTCTGACCACCACAGACAGATTATCTGCCCGGCCAAAAACTGAGGCCGATATTTGGTTATTTTATATTCTGATTGAAGTGAAATTTGATTTTTGTGCCAAATATGAAAATATTCGGTCGGGATGCCTGCGAGTGTGACGCCGCAGCGGCATCAAATCAAATCAAAGGGGGCAGAACAGCAAACAAAAGTAAAATCTTTCCCTCTCAGCAGGCCGTACCCGTCCTTGTTTTCCTCCAGGCCCTTGGCGCCGCTGTTGGGTGGAGGCGAGGTGAGCATGGAGTCGTGGCTCGGCCGCAGCCCCAGAGAGGAGGCCTGTCCCGGGCTGGAGTCGGAGCTGAGCTGGGAGGTGAGCTGGTTGGACATGGAGGAGCCCGAGGGCAGGATGGGAGCGCTGTTGAACAGAGCCGGAGAGAAATCCCTGCAGAGACAGAGGGAAAATGTGGTCGTGCTTCCTCAGTTTTTAAAATGCTCTGCAGGCGTTGTTGAATTGGTGAAGATGTTTTGTTAATTTGGAGCACGCTGAACTCTCAGGGCCGCAGCAGACTTTCGTGTTTTCCTACCCGGTGTCCAGCTGAGCGATGCAGAGCGGCGTGATCCGTCTTCTGCCGTCTGCGGTTCTCGTCTCCACCTGCTTCTTCAGGAGGTTCTGCGAGACGACGAAACAGCACATCCGAGAAATTTTAAAAAAATATCAGAAAAGTATTCTTTTTTTTTTTTTTGCTTTTTGACATCTTTTTAAAGTGGAGCTCGAAATGAGGGTCATAAATATTTATGATACATCACTGATATTTAAATATGTGCAGTTTTCAAGTTCGTCTGCATCATTTGCTCTCCCGTGTTTGACTTGTACCTTGTGTGTATATATATATATATAGGGATATGTGTGTGTATATGTGTATATTTACTGAATATGAATATGTACAGTGGGCAACTGGTGTTGTTTTTGCCCAATATTTCTATTTTTGTCTTTTTTCATTTGCCATGTTTGAAATAAAGATCTAACTAATAATAAAAGGAAGACTGTTTCTGTTTGTGGACTCTGGTTTTGAAGAGAAGTTCTCGGCACTCATCTTCACTACACTCGACTTCAATTCATCAAGATTTTTTTTGGATTCTTCATTTACAATAAAGGAATGCAAAAAACCTTTTTTTTCATCAATATAACTGGGTGAGTGACTGATGTATAAATGTTTTTTTTAAACTTATTTTTTATCGTATTTATTTTAGTACTTGTAAAGACAAACGTGTGCATGTGTCTTTGTCCTGAACCAAAGCGACGCACTGAGCTGCTTGTTTGTCATGTCCCACCTTCCTGATGTCCTCCAGGGACTCTCCGTTCATCACGCTGTTGAGTTTTGGCGCTGAGGATTCGGGTCCGGCGCTGCCCGGTCCTGAGCTGGCCTGGGCCGAGTTCTGTCGCTCCTGCTGGTATTTGAGCATCTCGGGGTTCTCGATGATGGTGGTGGAGAGCTGAGCCTCGGTGCTGGTTATAGCCAGACTCTTTCCGTAGATGTTCTGATGGATGCTGTTCTGTACGGCAGACGGAGAGAGAAGATTCGGGTTCTTAATGTTTCTGATCGAATGATGGAGGGAGGTGGAGTTTATTTTTATTTTAATCACATCAATTACTTTAGTTTAGTTTTAAACTTGGAATACGCTTCAGCAAAAGTTGAAGCTGTCCTCACTGATAACACTGAGAGAAATGCAACGTTTAATTTGTGATTTCATTGACTGTGACTCACACTGTTTGATTTGTCAAAATCTCAAAAAATGTTTAAAATTATTTGAAAATGTAACTCAAATAAGTAAAGTTTCATTTTAACTAAAAAAATTTAGTGGACATTTAGTAGTCAATTTGCAGTAAACTTATTTAATGATTGAAATTTTTTTAGAAATTTTTTAAGTTTTTTCACGAGTTTTGTTCAGTTTTGAAATCAGTGACTGTGTTTTTTGATTGAAAGTTTTAAAAAATTGAAGTTGTCATGATTGATCCTGTCAGTGTTTTGCATTAGTTCAGTTGTGAAACTTTACAATCAGATGTGCAATTTGATTATGAGAAAAAGTAGTTGAGTGTTGAAAAGGAAAAGACCAGAGATGGTTTGAGTCAACTTTGTGAACTTTTTTAAAGAAACCTGAAACTTTAAAAACATGACATGTCAGTTTAAAAATTTAATTTTTTAAAAATTTTGCTTTTATCATTTCAAATGTAATTTTCTTTGCTTAATTTTTTTGAAAACGGAACAAAAATGTTCAGTCAGAACCTTAAAATTAAATCAGATGAAAAAGGAATTATCTGCACCAGTGTATTTTTGACCAGTTGAAATTTTTTCTAGACATGTAAGATTTTAACAGAATTTGAAAAAAGTTAAAAACTAGTAAAGCAGGTCAAAAGGTTTTTAAAATTTTTTGACTTTTTTTTTTTTGACCAAAACAGTCATTGACCGTTTCCATTTTCAAATGTTGATGAAATCATTTGGGTTTTTTTCATGAGTGGATTTTACATTTTCAATTTGCAAATTTGATTCAGTGTCAATGTTGTGTCACATCTTTTGAGACAGTTTACTTTTTTTTCCTTTTGAAAAGCTAGTTGTGGAGTTTTCCAAAACTTTGTTTCACATGTGTCTGAAGATTTTGATTTAACTTGTTTAATGTTTAGTTCTTAACCAGTGTCCATTCAGGTAACAAAATGAGAAAAAATCAAAATCAAAAAATTACTGAGAAAAATGGTCAAAAACAATGAGCAAAAGTTTTTTTTACCATCAAAACGGATGTTTCAGATAAAAGAAGATCAATGGCAGCTCAAAGTTTTTCAGTGAGGCAGCAATTTACTCATTTTCTGATAAGTCAAAACACACAGAGAAATCGGAAACATCATGTCTCCTAAGGTTTAGACTGACTGAAGTTCATTTTGTCTCTTGTTTTTCAATGAAACAATTTGAAAGTGGTCTTCCAGTTTCACTGACATTTTATGAAATTTCACTTTTCAGGACTCATGTCAGCTGACGGTGATTTGAATTTTGGAAAGTGCATGCATCATTTTGTTCCTTTTTCAAAATTTCTCAAAGTAAGTCTTTCCTTTTTTTTGTGCAAATTTCATGAGAAAATTTTGCATTTCATTAAAACATTTGACTTTAAAATTTTTTGATGAATTTTCATTCATCAAGTAAAATTGATGAAATTGCTTTCAGAGATGTTTTGCTGGTTTTGAGCAACCACAACTGAGTGTGTCATGTCTGCCACTGGTGACATCCTTGAGATTCAAACACTTTAATGTTTTTCTTTCATTCTCATGTCATGATTAAAAATTACAAAAACCTTGGTTCACAGGTCAGGTCATTTTTTCAATTTGGATTGGTGAAAAAGTGTCAAAGAGCATTTTTAGCATTTGTCAAACAGTTTAAAGGAGCCTGTTTAGTAAAATGAAAAAAAATTTTTTGAAATCTTGTTTAATTTGCACAGTTTTTACTTTAATTTGAATTGTGAAAACAAATAATTAAATTTCAGTGTAAAACTTAGAAACAGTTTTGAACATTCAATGAGTTTATTTGGCAATTTTCATGAGTGAACATTCACACAAAAAACTGCAGAAACATGGACTGAAATTTTTCAACAGTAGTCTAAAACTGATTACAATTTTGTAAAATGACTTTGTACAATTTGATAAGCACAAATTAAATTCAAGTTAAAATCAAATAAAAAAATTTTGTTTTAAAGTTTTTTAAAAGAAAATTCAAAGTGATCAAAAATCAAAAGAAGAAACTGTTGAAAATATGAAATTTAAAAGGACATTTCACTCTTGAATCACACAAAATTCAAAGTCAATTTGCTCAAAATCAATTCACAATATTTACATTTTTGGTCATCAAAAGTAAAAAAGTTAATGTTTGTTTGATTTTGTTTTGTTTTTTTTTGTCATTTTAAATGTGTTTAGTGTAGTAAGTGTAAATATTTGAGGTTTTTTTTTTCTGTTAATCACTTTTAAAAATTTTCAGAAAACATTGATTGCATGTTTTTTACTGTGACAGTGATTAGTGCAGCTTTGACAGTCAATGATCACAAACTGTGAAAAACACCTGAAAATTAAAGACTCAATGTTTCAGACAGTTGACAGTGACATTTCTGTTTCAGTTGTTGTTGAAAGTCTGTGTTCACACTCTCTGTGTGTCCTGTCACTAATGTGACCATGTGATGTGACAAACTGTGTGACTCTACAATGTTTCAACAGTCTCCAAAGACTGTGAGTCACAAACTGATTCTTTTGACACACAAATGCAACAAAACTTGTCACATCTTTGCCAGACACAAACACTCACACACACACACACAAACTCACACACACACATTGTGTTAACTTCACAAACTTGAACAACAATGCAAAAGCACAGAATTTTGTGACTCTCAAAATGCTTTTTTTTTACAATGTGTGATAAGTTGTTTAATGGCATTCAGTTTCAGTCAACGAATTTTGTTAATGAAATGTCTCATACAACAAAAAGAACATTAGTCACACGACACAGAGCCAGGTTTTTGGTTCTGTGTTTTTGTTTGTTGACACAAAAAAAACGTGCATAAAGTCCATGAAAACACTTTTACTCCAACTTTGAAGTGCACTCACTCAGTTTTTTTTCACACACATGAGTGGACATTTTGATTTGACTGTTTAGCTATGTCATCAAGTGTTTTGCAGTACACTAATTTCAGACTGTCACACAAGACACACAAATGATTAATGTGTGAGACTTTTCCGTCAATGGTAACACTCTGAAAGAACCAAATTACATCAACAAAAGTTTAAAAAAAGTCACAATTTGACATGTTTTGTAACTATTTAAACATTGTCTGGACAAAAGTTGACAGACTACAACAAAAATTTCAAACTGACAAAGGAAAAACTTGTTAAAAAAAAAACACTGTTTTTTGTTTTCAAAATTTTGACTTTACATTTTTTTTTTTTACTAATTCACTTTTGAATTTGTATTTTTTAAAGTTTCATTTTTTCAACTTATTTTAATGAATTTTTAAAACAAAACTTGAAAATCATTAAAAAATTTTTTGTTTCAGTAAAATGATTGACATCATTTCTTTCTGAACTTTTGACTCTTTTTTCTTCTTGAAATTGACTTTCAGCAGAATTTTCACTGAAAAGGACACTTTCAGAAAAACAAAAGAAAATTTGTTTTAAGATGAATCACAAAATAATGTATCAAACTGATGAGTTTATGACAAGAAAAAAAATCTGAAATGACAAAGTCCATTGAATTTTTCAAAATGCAACTGATCAAACTTTCACAAATTAATGACTTTTTGCAGAAAAAAACAAAAATTGTCACAAAAGATGAAATTTTTTGTTTCAAAGAGTTTTTTGTATTAAAAAAAAAATTTGAAAAAAAATGAAAATTTTAAAATTTTTTCACACTTGATAAAACTTAAAATCTCAATTTTTTTGAAAAAATTATTGAAATTTTAAAATGTTATTAAAGTTTTTTAAAAAAGTGACTTTAACTATTTTTCATTGAATTGATAAGTCAGTTTTTGAAAGTTAAATTGTGAGCTAAACAAAACAGATTTAATAACAAATGTCAATTAAAAATAAAAAGTAAATTTTGTTTTTTGCATGAAACACAGCTTGTTTAAAAAAAAACTTTTAAAAAAAAATGTTAAAAACAGTTTTTTGTATGGTAATGTCAAGGTGACTTTTTTGATTTTGTATTAACTTTTTATGAAAATCTAGATTGAAAGTCTTTACAAATCTGAAACAGTTTTCAAGACATATGTGTGAACAGTGTTTTTTTTTTTCAAACTTGTCATTTGTCTTTTTTTGTCACTTTTTTTCAAAAACTAACTGGTGATGTTTTGAAACTGAAACAAAACTTTCAATAGTTTTTTTCAAGACTGTTTTAACTATAGTGACAATTTAAAGACAGGATTTTAAAATTTTATTTGTGATTTTAAAAATAAAAAATGCAAAATTAAAATGAAAAATGATTAATTTTTTAAAAATATTTTCACATTGAAAAATTTTAAAACAGTGAATTGCTGATTTATTTTGAAAAAAAAATGACAATTTAAAAAAGTGTCCTGCAAATCAAATTCTGCGATTTTAGTCATTTCATGAATTTGTATTTTTTCTTTCAGACTTTGAAAATTTTTTTCAATTTGAACATTGAATGCTCATGAATTTTGAGCTCCAGAAATTAACAAAAAAACGTGTTTGTTTTTGCATTTCATTGAACTTTTTTTTCAGTAGAACTGTGAATATGAAAACATTCACTTTGAATGGGGCATTTAACAGGTCAAGTCAAAAATCTGAAAATCTTGCAAATAACAACATTTAAAATCAGTGGTACCACACAGGAAGTTACACATTGTAAAACAAAAATATCTGATTTTTCATTTTCAAAAGTTACTTTAGTGATTCTCAGAAAAACAGACCTCAAACACTTTTCAAACACTATGGGAACAAAACTGATCAAAAGACACAAATTTTCACGAAAAACCAGTTAAATACAAATTTCATTTATTAATCAAATTGACATGAAATCATTTCTGATAGCACTTTAAACTGTAAAAAGTTTTTTATCGAAGCTGTTGGGACTTGCACTTAAACACACACTTTTTAAATAAAAATGTTTTTTTTATCACGCAGTGAACTTTTTTTAACAGCATTCAAAAAATTTGAAATTTTGACATCACAATTTCAAAATTTTAAACTCAAAACAATGATTTTTTTTTATTTTACAATTTTTAAACTTTTTTTTAAAATTAATTCAATGCATTAATTTTGAATTTTTGATTTTTTGAAGTTTTTTAATACATTTTTAAGACTAATTTTTGAAAAAAAATTAAAAAACACTTGCTTTAACAAAAATTTGCACACACACACACACACACACGCACACACACACACACACACACACACTCACACACACACACACCTGTCTCTGCTCTGCTCGTCTGCAGCTCTGCCTGGCCGTCCTCGCCCACCTGCAGCTCGTTCCCTCATCACTCTCTCACTACATGAACGGCTCCACCTCCTCAGTTACCGTGTCAGCCTTCGAGAAGCTGCCACGTGCTTCGTGTTTTTGCTTTCAAACCACCTGTAGCTGAACATGTCTGTCTGCACACGCTTCAGAAATACACAGATAACGTCCTGCTGCGTCCAGTATCTGCATTTGGGTCCTCTCCCTGCAGCCACTCTCCCTCACGGTCGAAGCAAATAAAGATTTGACTTCAGAGGAGACGCATCCTGTGTGGCGAACTTTTTAGAAATCCTTGAAAATGAACAAAGAAGTTACATCCTCCGTCAAGGAGGTTTTATTTTTGGTTTAGTTTGTTTGTCAGCAGGATTATCCAAAATAACCTCTTGACCAAATTTTCACGAAACTTGTTTGAAGGGTGCATCATGTGCAGAGAGAGAGCTCACTAAATTTTGGAGTGGATCGCTTCTTTTCAAGTCAGTGTGATTTAACACAGCAGCCGTCTCTCACACCTTCAACCTTTAGGACCTGAGCGATCCGAGTGCGTGTGACATGAAAGCAGACCCCGAGGGTTAATCACATATCGAGATATTACAAATTAAACTGGTCTGCAAAATAAAACATTTTAATGTAACCTTCAGAGAACGTTTTAAGGATGTTCATCATTTCAAATAATGTTCCTGTGAGGCTAAATGCATAATAAGTTGTAACGTTCTCACTGCAACATTCAGAGGACGTTTTGGTGATGTTGAGAGGTGACAGACATTTTTTATGAAAATGTAACACTATGTGATATTTTTTTTTAAAAGACAATTTTTAAAAAAGTTTTTAGAGTATGTTACTCTAACTTTAATAGGACCATTTTGGGAACTTAAGGAAAACTTGCAGCTGAAAACGTTACTAAAACATTGGTTGCACTGTATGATTCTCAGAACGTTTTTAGAGCCATAAATTGCTCGCTGACGGCGCTTGTATGCAGCGAGCCAAAAACTGACTGACTGACCTCCGTCATCAAACAGCCACCACACGTCGATGGTTCCTTTGCCCTGTTTCTTCTTGAACTGCTGGCTGCTCTCCAGCAGACGCTGGTCCGTCAGACTCAGAGGAGACTTGGTCTCTGCAGCCGGACACGTCACATGACAGGAAATACAACACAAGAAGGGGTTAAACAAACACTTTGACACTGAGAAATCCACAAAACTCCAAAATCCAACAACTCCCTGGTTTGCACGATTTATTCAAGATAAAGATGGAGCAGGAAGAAACGAGCCATCGTAAATCTGCTTCACCTCTGATGATGAGCGGGCTGCTCTGGTTGCTGGTGGTTTTTGAGGGACAGGAGTCAGAGTCAGAAACAGAAACCACCACCTCCTTACTGCTGACTGGAGGCTTCTCGTGGGACGACAGCAGCTCGTCTAAGGAGACAAACGGGGACACATACACACACCCAAAAAAATATTGCAATACTACTCTGTATCCAAGTTTTCCACCCACCCTCAATACACACAACAGAATCAAAATTTGTAAAGCGCCAAAGTTATCACAAAAACACAAAAGATGATGCAATATAGTTGGACAGACAGATGTGCAGAAGACGTACCTTGTCCTGGGATGTGAGAGATGTCCAGTCCGTCCTGCAGACGAAGGATCACAACTCCAAACTGCAGGTCAAACGCGTCGCTGCAGCAAAGGACAGAAATTTCAGCTAAAACTTGCTCTGCACAGGAAATATGATTTATGTTTATAATGTCAGTTTGTCCAAATTCTTCTTAATTCAACTGTCTTCATGATTTAGTCTATTAGACATTTGTGTGAAATTTTGTCATAATTGTGAATTCTTGGGTTATAACCAGCTGTGGTCACTGTGAGTTTGACGTTTGACCACCAAAAAGTTCATCCTTGACTCCAGGTGGACGTTTGTGTCGAATTTGAAGAAATTCCCTCAAGCCGTTCTTGAAATTTTGTCTTCACAAGAATGAGACTGATGCAAGATCACAGTGACCTTGATCCTTGACCACCAAAATCTAATCAGGTCATTATCGAGTTAAAATGAGCGTTTGTGCAAAATTTGACACAATTATCTCACGGTGTTCTTGAGATATTGTGTTTTTAGACTGAAACATGTAAAACTGCAGCGCAAAATTTAGTAACTAAATCAAGTCTGTTTATTCTGAACGAGGTTTTCAGTGATTTTAAGGATGGTGTCAGAGCCAAACTTCATCTGTCTTTTTTTCAAAGACGTCCGTCCTCACTGTATGGTGTTGATGTACATCTCCACGTCTCTCATGTCTCCGTCACTCCAGTTGTTCTTGAAGCCCATGACCAAAGTGTTGGGCCTTAGGCGACCCAAACCGACCGCCTGGACATCAGAGAACACAGAAATGACAAATTAATCAGAAATATGGCATATTTCTAACTTTTTTGGTTTGGTATAAAAAGAAGCCAACTCGGATTTTTCTGATACCCCACAACAATTTAACATGTTAGCAAGGCAACAAAATCAAAATTATAACAGCGAATATAAATAAAATGTCATAACAACAACATGCACAGGAGAATATGAAATGTTTCTGCACAGTTTGAATTCTCAGAGCAGCTGTTTAACCCTTTTAAACCTGAGTAATTTCGCTTAGACGGCAACAAGCAACTAAACAAGACATTGCCCAAAAGTTAGCAAAAAAAGTTTTTAAAAAAAGGTACAAAAAATTACCAGAAAATATGCAAAAGTTTTTAAAAAATCTTAAAATCTTAAAAAAAGTATTTTTTTTACTCATTTTACTCATTTCTTGCAATTTGTGGGATGGCATGTTTTCCAAAAGAAATCAAATCAATTTCTTTATTTTGTAAAGGGTTAAAAAGCATGTGAAAGGCATCTGAACGCAGCACAAGAAAACTGATGTCGATCCAGGTTCCAAATGGTTGTAAAAAAAATAATATTAAAGTGAATAATAAAAGACCTGATCATATCTATTTTCAGTAAAAGGTTTGGACTTTGATACCTGCATGAGGAACTGCGCTCCGTGCCGCAGGTTATCGGAGAAAACGTGCGTGTAAAAGGCCTTGATCCGTTTCTTGTTGAGCCAGCGCTGACAGCGGGCGTGCTCCTGAGACAGCTCCTTCATGTTCGGCCGCCGGGTCACCTGAGAGCAGCACAGAGACACAGGTGAGGACAGGAAGAGACAAAAGACGAGATCACTATCACGCAGAAAACATTTCAGCAATGCAAAGCATGACAGACTGATGCTAATCTGTACGTACGATCCTGACGTGAGCGCAGACCATGAGGCCGACGTTCTTGGTGAAAGAGTGAACCAGCTGAAGCAGAGCGGGACGAGAGGTTGGATAACCGGCCATCACCAAACACTGCGGCCTGAAAAAAGAGATTTCACACGCTCACAACATCAAACTCAACTTGTAGTTTTGTGTCGGATGGAAATCACCAGATTCTTGTCAAATTAGAAAATTCTTTTTAGTTATTTTATTTTTAGTTTTGCCCAAATCTGTATTTGAAACCTGCCTTGTTTCATGTTTGAAATGTGAATGAAATAACCCGAAGCTGACCTGAAGTTTTTCACGTGGTCCTCGACTCCAGTGAGGTTCATACAGTGAGTCAGAGCCTGGTTGTAGATCAGAGCCTGAGTGGACGAGCCCCAGTTCACATCTGCAAGAAACAGCACAGACAGTCGAGCAGCTGGGTGATGGGCAGGCCTCTGCAGCATCACGCTATACCACAGTATATCGAAATACTGAAGGTATGTTTTTCACAATCTGGCGTTTTCGACACCATGTCCCGCTCTGCTGAAGCACGACTTCTCTAAGATGGAGAAGCACTTATCAACATCACGAAAAGTTGTGTGGAGTTTGGACTGAATGCAGCAGACTGTGAGAGGATCACCAACGGCATACGCCGAGCGGCCAGTCAGACCAGAGGGGAGGAACAAAACCGAAAGCACCGGACGAAGAGAAGGAGGAGAGCCCGCATCAGGGTGAGGTTGACCCGACTTGGACCGAGAGCTGCTCTTCTACCAAGACTCTTCCGGCTGATGTCCGCTCGCAGGAGAGTAAAGTGGATGAGATGTGATTGATGCTCATTCAGCAACAAATCAGAGATTTCTCTTCACACATCTTCACAGAGACATGGTTAACCCCTAACATCCCGGATCAAGCTGTTGCACTGGATGGGAAGACCTTGTTGGGAGCCATAAGGACACAGGACTTTGATGCAAATTTAAAAAATGCACTGCCTGAATTGTATGACGCCATCAGCAGCAACATGCCCAAACACCGGATGGATTTTCATAGTAGCTTCTGATTTTAATCAACTCATCCTTCAACTCCAAAGATGTAGCAGGATCACAGACAAATGTAATTTCACTTTTTAAACTTCCTCTTTCTATTAAACTCATTGTATGTAGTGCACAGCATGCACCACCAGAGCTCAGACTTCTGTCTGTACTGGCAGGATTTTTCTCTTAAAAACACTGATTAAACTCATACAGAAGCAATCCCTCTCAACCATCACTTATGATCCCCTCTCACTGTGTGGTGGTGTATTCACAGTACAGATAGCTAAATCTGCCATTTTTAATTTTTTTTCTTATTTTCTGAGTTCAGGACATTTATGAGATCATTGCCCAGGTGAGGCTGGCATTCAACTCTTTGGAAACAGAACAAATTAGCTTAATTTCTTTCAAAAACATGGAGCGACGAGCAATTTAACAAAAAAATCGCCCAAAGATGATCAAACTTGAGCTCAGCATGTCCTCACCAGGTTTCTTGTAGCTGACGTAGATGTAGAGAGCGAGGACGATGAGCAGAGTGACCAGAGCGGCCCACCAGTTGATGACGAACATCACCACGCAGCACAGGATCGCCCCGGCAAGAGACACCCACATGTTGTAGTACTTGAAGCTGGGACGCCACCCTGAGGGGACGGACGAGGACGAAACGTAAAGAGCGGCGCAGATATGAGCAAATAATCAAAGATTAGATACCAGGACACACGTTTTACCAAATGATCTCAAATACAAACGACATTTTGTAAACTAGACAAAATTTAAGGTTAACCGTTTTTTGGCAATACTGTCTTTGTTGTCTAACTTAAAGACGAGTAAATTTTATTTAAAAATATTTGTCATGACAAATGTCTGACAGAAACCTAAATCTCACAAATGTCCAGGACCACAAAGAACAGGGTCCCCACAGCTTAATGCACGTTAGATTTAAGACTTTGTAAGACTTTTTGAATGCCACTTTGAGTGACATTGAAGAGTTATTTTTTTGTTATAAAACAAAAAACATGAACCAGCATGGATTACTTAGGTTACGGGAATTTACCAAAATGTTCTTTAAATACTTTTTTTTTGGCTTTTTGTTTGTTTTGCATAAAATACACCAAACTTTGCATGCATACCCCCGCTGCTGTCCACATTTTGAGATTGTCATTTCTGTCATTAAAAAAAAATAAATCATAAAATTCTACCTCCCATGTCGAAGCATTTTAAGACTTTTTAAAGATTTTTTTTAACACATAAAAAAAATTAAGGTTGTATTTTTAGATTAATTAATTCAGGACTTCAAGAAAATACTTTTTAATGATCCTCAGGAACCCTGAAAGAAACGTATTATGATGCATATTTGACATTTTCATCTTGACTGTATTTCAGTCAACTCTGTTTTTATTAAATCCCAATTCAGGGCACTTATGAATAAATCTCATCAAATATAAAGACTAGACTGAATTAAACCGTGACTTCAGTTCGCAGAGTTTACCCGGAGAGTTGGCCAGAGAGGCGTGGAAGACGGAGAAGTTGATGAGAGCGTAGGAGGCCAGGAAGAAGTTGGAGATGATGGGAGCGATGATGTTCAGCTCCGCTGACAGACGACAAAAACGAGAAGGTTCAATCGTTAAGAAGCTTTAGCTCGAGTTGTGTCATTCAAAGAGGAAAAAATGAAAGTTTGCGTTCGGGGCCCACCGATGAGGATGAAGGCGAGGCCGATGCCGAAAGTCAGGACGTAACCGCGGAGAGGCTCGTTGTTCTTCCCATAACCCTTTGCAAACACGCTCAGGCCGGGATAGATGTTGTCCTTACACAGAGCCTGAAATCACAGCGTTTAAAACACGTGTGACGGTTTGTTGATTCACTTCAGAGGTGGAGATTTAAAAAAGCAGGTCTGTGGGGAACTTTGATGAATTTCAATATGAGAATATCAGATTTCATCCTTGATCTTGGTATTTACTTTAATTGCCTTTTTCTGGAGCTTTCAACCACACGTTGAAGTCTTCATCAGTGATGACAAATGAGCAAACTGATGAAGACCATGAGGTGCTACTGAAAGCTATGAAAAATGTAAGCAAGTCGACCTTAAATTCAAGTTTTTACTGACAACTATCATTTTTTTCAAATGAATTTATTATCTTTTTTCCGTTATATTATCTTTTATTTTTCATTGTTTGTCACTGGCTTTTATTATTCAACTTTTCATACAAATACTCATTCACTATGAAGTATTTACAGCTTGTGCTAATTCCAAAGTCATCCATTACCGACGCTTAGTCACTGACTTCAGTGCTTTTGTTGCATAAATTTAACTTCATGCTTTTGTTGCCCAATCTTAGCCACGTGTCTTTGTTGCCTAAATGTGATCACGTGCTTTTGTTGCTGAAACTTAATCACGTATTATTTTGTTGAGTAAGGATATAAACGTAAAAACCAGGTATTTTGCCGATGCTGTAAGTTTATATTTAAAAAGTTGTGGGCAAAATTTTACATTTCTTCTGAAAACCAAATGGAGCATCAGCAAAAAATGCAGAGGGATACCCAGCGCGTCATATTTAGATATGAACAGCGCCGACCAAACCACGATATCTGATAAGTGATGCTGTTATGGTTATCTAATAAATGTGCTATAATATTAATGTGATACAAAAGATGATTTAATAACATAATTAATAAGAGAACAATTCTGACCTGGAAGACTTTGGGCGCGCTGACCAGCGAGGCCAGAGCCGACGACAGAGTGGCTGAAAAAATCCCTGCGCTGATCAGAGGACCGAAGCCCGATACCAGACTCATCGCCTGGACAACACACACACACACACACACACACACACACACACACACACACACACACACACACACACAGCTTTAGGTTGACACTAACCCATTAAAAACCATTCAGAGGTAGAAAACAAATCACATAAAGTTGCACAGAATTGTGTCCCCACGCTGTCAGTGAAGACGATAAGACATTTAACAAAAAGAAGCGTTCATTCTTGTTTGTACTTAAACAAGCCAAATATTAGCCATAGCCATATTAACATCAACACCTACCAACGTCATGTGATGTCTGTCAGCATGAGACGACAACAAAAACACACACAGACGTTAGATTCACTCACTTCTGCTCTTTCAGATTTCAGTGAAGCAAATTTTAAACAGCAGAACTTAAAAAAAATAAAGTAAATGTTTGTCTGTTGTCACAGACGAGATTGTGCACAGTGTCAGCGATATCAGTGTCAGTGAGCTGTGTGTGTGTGTGAGCGTGCAAGCTTTGTGTGTGTGTGTGTGTGTGTGTGTGTGTGTGTGTGTGTGTAGGTGGATGCTGTCAATGCTCTCATTCAGCTTTGCCTCTAACCAGCCAGAAACCTTGTGACTCAAAACAACAGTCACTATTATCACTGCTGCACTTTGTTTGAGAACAGCTCCATGTCACGCACACACACACACACACACACACAGTGGAGACGTCTACATAACAGCATCAGAGCAGCAGTCTGACACGATTCACACTCGTGTTTAACAACCACAGATCAATCTGCAGGTGTTTTTTTAATGTGACAAACTTTTATTATTAGTAAATAATCTGGTCCCCAACAGGGTGCCGGGTGGGCCCCCAAACAATTTATAATTCACTGTAAAATAAAGTGGTTCACACTGGGAATCGTTTTTGCACTCTTAGTATACATAAGGTTCCAGAGTGCATTAAACAGCATCAAAATCGAGCTTGTTGATAAAAAAAAAAAAAATACAATGCCAGTGGAGGATCCCCCTCACCCCTCAACAGACGTCCTAGCTGAGACCCTAATGTCCAAAAATCCTTGAAATGTCCAAAGATCCTCAAAATGTAATAAACATGCTAAAATCCTAGGAATGTCTCACATTTACAAGAAACATCCCAAAATCTTTGAAATTTCCAAAAATCCTTGAAATGTCTTAAAATCCTGGAAAGTTCCTAAAATCATAAAAGTATCTCAAAATCAAAAAAATGCCCTAAAATCTTAAAAATGTCCTAAATCCTAGAACTGTCTCAAAATCTGAGAAACGTCCAAAAATTGTAAAACATGTCAAATAATCCTAGAAATGTTTTAAAATCCTAGAAATAACCTAAAGTCCAAGAAATGTCCTAAAATCTCAGAAATTTCTAAAAATGTCTCCAATTCCGAGAAATGTCTTAAAATCTTAGAAATGTCCAAAAATCCTTGAATCATTCCTAAATTCTAGAAACATCCTAAAATCCTAAAAACATCTCAAAATTCAAGAAATGTCAGGCTGCGGCCCTTGGCCAAACTGCTGCTCTTTGTGTGTCGCCGGCGGCGAACAGGACGGAGTCGTATCCTGACACGGCATCACTGTCAACGTGTGGGCTTCCACAGAAAACAACAGCTGTGGGTGTTTCGACGTCACGCTCGGCCAGTGTGTGTCGGCCTTTATGTAACACGCATTCCTGAGCTTCTCCGAGTGTTTTGAGCGAAACAAACAGTACGCGCCTAAATCTGATTGGTCATCATTTTTCTGCATTATCGAGCGTCCTGCACTGAGCGCGCGTCTGTTACCTGGAAGTCGTTCATCAGGCCGTACTGACAGCCTCCCTCCTTGCAGATGGAGAAGTCGTAGCCCAGCGTGCAGGCGGCGTCGGTGCAGTTTACCGTGTCGCTCACCGTGTCGTTGTGGTCGCCGGTGGCATCCCTGACGATGCAGGAGCCTGCAGGAGGAGAAATCAACACACTCAGACATGTTGCAACTACAGCAAAGTTCAATGGAGACTTGTTTCAGCCAACATGTCTCTCTCTTTGTCCTCTTTCTTTTTATTCATTTATTTATTTATTTATTTATTTATTTATTTATTTATTGGTTATATTCTGTTTGGTCGGAATACGAAAGCGCAATGCATTCACTTGAGAGAAAATGTATAAATACAAAAAGATTTTAAAATATTTTTTAAAATCTCTTAAATGTATATATATGTATTAGAATAAGTTACAGAACAAAGATGAGCATTTATTTTAGCACTTTCTTGAGGTTTTTTTTGTTGGTTTTTATTGATTTATTTACTGTAGAATCACCGTCACTGACAAACGCATCTTCACAGCTGTGTTTCCGTTTTTGTGACACGTGCGCATCAGATAAAAAGCTGTAGGCAACACCAGGTCTATGTGAATTTTAATTTTAGTAGATGAGTTAAAAATATCTACAAGTCTTGGAAAACTCAGCAAAAATGTATGCAGAATTGACTGAATTTACAGGTCGATGCTGTTAGTGATTGACCTCACAGTGAAATGTTACCTGCGGAGATGGCGACAGCCACGTAGGTGATTCCTGTGATGAGGATGGCCAGCAGCGTGCCTTTAGGGATCGCTGACTGAGGATCCTGAAGACGGAGACATGATGAGATTCAAGTTTATTTTCTGCTCATCCTCAAGCAGCTTTCAGACTTGATACCACCCTGAAATCACCGCTTCACTGATCTGTCTGCCGTTTATAGTAACATTAATCACTTCACCGAATCTTCTGAATCTTGAAATGCAGTTTACAGGATAATCGTCAGGGCTCAGGTCATCGGATGAAGCAGAGATATAAAGCTGTGTGTCATCTGCGTATCGATGGATGCAATGTTTGGGGATAATAAACCGGATGCATGCAAAAAAGGAAAAGGTTGAAGCTTAGGACTGAACCCTGGGGTATTCCTAAATAAATGTTTACTCATTTTCAACATGAACTTCCAAGAGAAGCAAGTGTCTTGATCTTCAGTTACAAACCAAAGTGAGTCCAGAACTGTGGCACAATTTTCTCTAACTGGGTAAGTGTACTGACCACTGATTCTTGCATTATTGCAGCAAGATGAGAGCTACAACCACTGGACTGTCAGCAAAAACTAAACTTTATTAGCATGATATTCATTTTAAGTTTCTCTTTTAATATTATTTAATGTATTCTTACTGATTTATTTCTTATAATTTTAATCTTTTCTCTCCGTCAAGCATAAATCTTACATGATAAGGGTGTCAAATATTATAAAATGCACTTAATGGAAGATGCAAAAGGGGAAAATTCACCGTGAGGTCTCCGGAGATGTTGGCTCCAGCCAGGATCCCGGTGGCTGCTGGGAAGAAAATGGCGAACACGGAGAAAAACGTCTCATCCTCTCTGAAGTCTGGACCCAGGTTCTCTAAGAAGATGGCAGCTGTAGGAGGAGAAACATATTGACTCGGGGACATTTTTGAATCGACCAAAAGTTTGGATAAAACCGAGAGTGCGGACTGACAGTGGTAGCCGAAGAATCCTTTGGGCTCTTTGCTTTCTGACACCATGAAGCTTCCTATGAAGTAATTCGCGATGGCTGCCAGCAGGATCACCAGGAGGACAATCTGAGCCTGGTGGACAGAGACAGAGACAAAGACAGAAATGAGGACAGACGCTTTGATATTTTGAGTTTTGCAGATGAATTACTCTCTAACAAGCAAAACCTGCTGATGTGTTCAAATCTGGTGAGCTAATTTACACCTGCAGAGAATATCTGACTGTTATTCATTTGCACGGATTATTTTCGGTAACTTTTTTTGAAGACCGCTTCTGTAATGCATTATTATGGTAATCGTTGTGAATTATAATGTGCTCATAATGCTTTTAACTATACTCATAAACACACATAACGCTTAGCACTATATCAACAGTGACTATATCAATGATTTTTAAGCGGCAAGTGTCAATATTAATAAATGGTATTTACACACAAAATTGAGTCATGGTCATAGCGCCACCTACTGGCAACAGGAAATGACATGTTTTATACTTTGATGTGTTTCTCACAGACTGATCACATTCTGCCACAGTCAGCTTAAAGAATCAATCAGAAATGTTTTATCTTTTGTCATGACAGAAGATTGTCTTGGACATCGAAGTTGGTAATAAAAGCTTAAAGTCCTTGATGATGCCTCCTTGTGAACATTATAAGATTTTGTTGAACACAGTTGCCATGGCGAATAGGGAGTTATTGTAACTTGACTAAACATCACTGCGCCACCTACTGGCATCAGGAAGTAAGCCTTGTGAAATAATTATTATTTGATATACAAGACATTTACATGGTTTCATCTACAAATGATACAAGATGATGCACAATAATTGTGTTCTCCAGCGCCACATAGTGGCAACAGGAAGTGGTACAACATGTGAAAAGCTCACTCCAAGGCCCCAACTCTGCATGCATCTGACTTTTTTTTTTTTTTTTTGCTTCTAGTAATTTTCTTGTAACCTTCTGGTAACACGTTTTGGGTCATTTCTTGCTTAGTTGCTCAGTTGCTCATTGCATCTTTCCATGTTTTTGAAAGAAATCGAGCCAATTTGTTTAGGTTTCAAATGGTTAATAATGTTGTTGCAGTGCAGTTTTTTTCTATTTAAATTCAATATTTTATTCTTCATTTATATTAACTGTTTTGCACCAAAACACAGTCAGATTCCTTGTATCTGTAAATGTACTTGGCAATAAAACCGGATCCTGATCCTGATTATATTTATTCCGCATGTTGTCGAGAATCCTCCTTATTTATAGACCAGAGCAGCACCAAGTATGAGTATGCAGAAGTTGGTTTCCCAGTCGTACTTTGGCTTCCCACTCCATCCCAGCTACAGAGATTCCCAGCAGCAGGATGACGGTAAGAGTCCCGACGATTCGAATGTCGTTCAGCTCATCGGTCATCAGAGCATCAACGTCCTGCAGCCAACAACCAGAGCAGGGACGAAATCAGAATCCATGTTCAATAGAAAGACATAGATAGATGTTTAAATGTTTATACCAAAGTATTTCTCACATTAAGCATCTCAACGACTGTCTCTGCGAAGCCCACAACATACATGGCCACGGCCACGGCGTTGGCGAAGGCGAAAATGAGCCCGATGGAGCCTCCGAACTCCGGCCCCAGGCTCCTGGAGATCAGGTAGTACGCTCCGCCTGGACAGCAGGAAGACAATACAAGTCTGAGCCTCTAAAGTCTGTTGCTGAATGCAAATGTTTTTGTACAGCGATTTAGTGTTTTTTAATAGGAGACATTTTAAACATTAAAAGCTCGTGTAAAGTTGGTGTCTCACCTCCTCGTACGAAGCCATTGGTTGCTATGGCAGAGGTAGACAGACCAGTGATGGTGGTGACCAGAGTGGCCATCAGAATGATCGCAATGGTCAGTCCTGTCACACGTAAACACGTTTAGAAAAAAAAAGTGAAGATTTTAATGAAATAACTGATATCCGATCAATCACTCCGAACAATCACAGTAGCTAACCATGTTGACACATTTGCCCGTCATTACACGGGTTTTCATTACTGATTTGTGCAAAACTGAAGCGTTATTTTTCAAATGCTGATAAAACACATTTGAATGGGGAAAAGATAGAGTCTCATGTTTTAATGGTATCTGCCACATTAAAGGCCCACATATACTGAGAAAAGCCTCATTCTGATTGGCTGGTCTGGAGGAGACAGAGCTCACACGTTTCCTAAAATAAAATAAAATTTGATTTATTTATACGTACCGATTCCAGCCTGTCCGACAATCCAGGACATTCGGATAAAAAGCATCACACCCCAAATATTCAGCATGCAACGGATCTGCAAAACACACACACACACACACACACACACACACACACACACACACAGGCAAAACTGCAGTGGGAAAACTTACAGTAAACTTACAGATTACAGTAACCCTCAGGGCCCGCTTTAATATTGCACACATTTATATCACTCTGTGAGTGAAATGCACATCAGTCCTGATCATAAATATCAAACATTCATTATTTTTCAGAATTTCAACCCTTTAAATGCCAGGTTT
Source organism: Plectropomus leopardus (assembly GCF_008729295.1). Classification (NCBI taxonomy): domain Eukaryota; kingdom Metazoa; phylum Chordata; class Actinopteri; order Perciformes; family Serranidae; genus Plectropomus; species Plectropomus leopardus. Next base: position 35,869,617 of record NC_056468.1, on the reverse strand, counting down.
TTCTCATGGTGACGACATGAAAAAAGAAATTGTGAATAAAGTACATGCTAATAAGATTTTTATTAATTAATTTATTTTTTGTAGCTGCTGACAGTCTGGGATATGTCAGTGTGTGAGTGTAGCTGCTGACAGTCTGGGATATGTCAGTGTGTGAGTGTAGCTGCTGACAGTCTGGGATATGTCAGTGATCAGCAGCTACATTGACTGTGACAGGTCACCTAGTGGAAATAGCATGTATTTCCTCCACATGCCAAATATGGTCAAAATGACCTCATCAGGTGGAAAATAGTCAAAATGACAAATTCAGAGTCAAAAGCCCAGAATGACACCCAGAAATAATACAAGTCCTATTTTTCTGCTTTGATGGCTGTGGGATCAAAAATGTCAGTTTGAATGGGTTTCAATGGAGCATTTTTGGACCTGAACAGTCTGAATGTAACTATTTAGTTTCCACAGTGTATTTTAGACTTATTGTAGGAGCTGAGCTGCAAATTCACTGATTACACTCAAATACACAATCTGGACTACATTTAGGACACATGCATCAACACACACACAATTATCACAACATGAATGAAAAGCGCATAAAATGCACCAAACAGTCCTTAAGGGTTAAAAATCACAGGAAAAAAAACAGAGAAATGCTCCTTTAACGTCTCTTCATGAAAACATCACTAACCAAAACTCCTTTGACCCAACCAAACTTGACAGTTCCTCCTTTCGCCTCCTTTGCTGCCAAAGCCGCCGCCGCCTCCTCAGCCGCTGATGGCTCCTCCCCATTGGCCAGACCGTCCTCAAACGGCTCCTGACAGCCAATCACAGCCCAGATAGAGAAGTTAGTAAACGAATCAACAGAAAATCAAAAAAAAATGTGTCAAAATGTGTGGCTTTATGTGATTAATCAAATTAAAATCACAAACATTTCTTGGTTATGAAATATTAAACGTTTGAGTATAAAAATGTTGAATTATAAATGAAATATATTGATTTTGCTTTGTTAACTTGTGATGAGCATTTGCTATTTTTTGACATTTTAAAAGTGTCTATTCTCAATTATTAATTTACTTAACATTCATTTAAGATTTTTTTTTTTTAATCTATTTTAAGTAAACAGAGCAACATGCTGATTATTATTCTCCTCAAATTAAATTTCAGAGTTATCACCTCAGAGTCTCTGTTTCACTTCAGATTCACAGGTGAATATGTGAAAGTGTCCAGTGAGCTTTTTTTCCAGGTCACTTCTTGAATTTTTTTGTCAAATTTTCTTCTTTCTTTTTCTTTTGATGCTCACGACCTTCTTCAAATGTTTTTGAATAAATAAAGAATTTTTTCCAAGATCTCAAAAGGTTGAAATTAATAATTTGTTAGTGTTTCTTATCTTTGCTGAGCAATAGTTTTGTGCAAAAAGAATAATAGATGCCATAATAGATGCTTGTTCCAAAGAGTTTTGGGATTTAAGCAAACAAAAGCCCGAGGTTTGCAGAAATGTACAATGCCAGAATTTTCCTGTGGAGACTCTGCGTGCGAGACAACAAAAAAGAGACGCAAAACCAGCACAAAGTGCCTCAGGTGGCGGGGCCTTTTGCATGTCTGTGCCCGGGGGCCAGTTGCATTACGATACGCAAGTGCGTACTTATAACACAAACTACACAATTAGTCATTTCACCTTTGGAGTCGTTGCACAGAGATCTCAAACATCATCCAGCGTCCTGCTGTCACAATACTGTAACTATCAGTGTACAATGTGCGTCTATGTCACAGCTACCTATGTGTGTGAGGAGTGGGAGCGCGGCGAGGGATGCCTGCAGGGTCATGAGAGGCAGCATTGTGTGTATGTGTGTGTGCATGTGTGTGTGTGTGTGTGTGTGTGTGTGTGTGTGTGTGTGTGTTGGGGTCATGCCTCCAGTGATGTCACTCAGCCCACTCGGAGTCGCTCTGATGGGAGTGAAGGGAATGTTTCTGAAATAAAATGACGTCTTTCAGGTGGATAAGAAGGAAATGATGACGGTGGATCAAGTAAAAAAAAAACCTTAAAAAATAAAAAAAAATCTGCAGAATTTAAAGGGACTTACAGTTTGCTTAATACCATATCCCCTTCACTAAAATATTCCTGCAAGTGTTATTTAGTTATTTAGTTACATTTTCATCTAAACTTTTTTTTAGATCAGCCATGTTATTCTTATTATCATAACAGTTATGTTACTGTAAATACAGTAAGTACATTCCACACATAATACTTCTATTAATACTTCAATTTTGAATGCAGTCTTTTACTCCTAATAATGCTTTTTAGCTGCTTTAACCCTTTGACACCTGGTGTGACATCACTTCTATGGTTTGATTTCTTTCAAAAACTTGGAAAAAGGCAATGAGCAACTTAGTAAGAAATGTTTAAGAAATTACAAAAAACAAATGTAGTTTTTTTTACTTTCTTTTCCTTAAAAAAATACTTTTCTTTTCATATTTCTTACTAATTTCTTATCGTTTTTTGGGTCATTTATTCTTTCATTGCTCATTGCCTTTTTTCTATGTGTTCGAAAGAAATGCAGCCAATTTGCTCAGGTTTCAAGGGGTTAAAATAATGTTACAGAAAATAT
>NC_056468.1:35787020-35862020 GCF_008729295.1 Plectropomus leopardus | reverse complement strand
TAAACGCGAAAACACATAGTTTTAGACATCTAACAAGTTTTTTTTTATTCTCCTTAGACGTGTTGTTATCATTTTATTTTATTTTATTTTATTTTATTTTATTTTATTTTATTTTATTTTATTTTTTTATTTTATTTTATTTTATTTTATTTTATTTCAATTTTAACTTATTAAACTAAGTTGCAAATGTTCGGTGGTGAAAAAAGTATTCAGATCCTTTACTAAAGTAAAAGTACTGATACCACCCTGTGGAATTGAAAATGTCACTTAATTAAAAGAAAATAAGAACAAGCAGGAAATTTTACTTAAATTTTTAAAAGCTAAAAAAAACTGGGGGAAAAAACATATCCAAATAAATAAAGAAATGAATAAATAATTAAAACACTCAAAATATTCAAAGGTCTTTAAAAAAAAAGGAAGTCAAAGTTATTAAAAAAAGTTATTAAAAAAACACTCCTTTAAAAGTAAAATATATAAACCCCCCAACAAAACAAAATTAAATTATCAAAATAGTAAAAAAAAAAAAAAAAAAAAACAATTCAGATCATTTACGATAAAACATCGTATTTTATAAATATGATTTCTACGCTGAAATCTTAATTTGTGAAATAACCAAAGCTGTCAGATAAATGTAGTGAAGTAAAAAGTCTAATATTTCCCTCTGAAATGATGTCATGAAGTGAAAGAATAAAGTAGCATGAAAACAAAATGCTCAAGTGAAGTACAAGTACCTCAAATTCATTCTTAAGTACAGTACTTGAGTAAATGTACTGAGTTACATTCCAGTACTGCAAATATTTACGTGCAGTTTGTCTTCAGCAAATAAAGTTTCTGTATGAGGGAAGCAATTTATGAATGGATTTGAAAAGTAAAGACAATCTGTCGGAATTACAGAATCAAACACAAATAAATACATTAAAATATACAATTAAATAAAATCTAAAATTAAGAAACAGTTTTTTAACCTTTAAAAATGTTCACACCACATGTGAGTGAGATTTGGGACTTTAAGAGTTTTTCAGAATAAAATCAGCACCATTACTCACTCATGTTGGTGGGCGCTCCCTGCAGCAGCTTCAGCCATGTTTGTTGACCGTCGGGGTCGCCTTAGAAACCTCCCAGTGCATGGTGGGTAGAGGGTAGATTACATGATGGGACTTTGAGAGTGAATCAGCGAAGTGCTGGTAAAAACAGCAGACTGTATAAACGTCCCCCATCAGTTTGTGGACTGAGTTTTGAAGGTTTTTTTTGTTTTTTCGGCCTGGACACAACAAGCTCTCACAAATCAATCAGCACCAACAACAGCAGCTCGTTACTCTTTTAATGACGTACGTCTGAAATGTTACAGTTTGTTAAATGCAAAGAAGAAACTTTTTTTACCAAAACCTTTAAAACTGGTAAGTTCAGGTTCTGAGAGGTTCAAGTACAGTTTTAAGGCAGCGTGAGGTAAACGTGAATGACCCCCGTCAGCAGGTTGTAAAGTGGGTCAAAGTTCAGTTTTCAGTCCTCAATCTCATCGTGTAGAGCAGCGATACTCAACTCACGGTCCACAGGCCAAATCTGGGCCCCGTTAGAGTGCCAGGTGGCCCCCCAAAAATCTTCTAATTCACAATAAAAATAAAACGATTCACACAGGCTAAAACCCTAGAAATGTCTTAAAACCTTAAAACATCCTAAAATCTTAAAGTCCTCAAGACCAGAAACCTAGAAATTTCTGAAATCCTAGAAATGTCCTAAAGTCATAGAAACATGCAAACATCTTGGAAATGTCCTTAAAATCTGAGAAATGTCTAAAAATCCTGGAAATGTCCTAGAATCCTACAAATGCCCTGAAATCCTTGAAACCTCTTAAAATCCTAGAAAATTCCTAAAATCCTAGAAATGTCATCAAGTCTTGAAAACACCTTATAATCCTAAAAATGTCCTAAATCCTAGAATTGTCTTTGAGTCGTAGAAATGTGTTAAAATCCTGGAAACATCCTAAACTTGTTCATATAACCTAAAGTCCTAGAAACATGCTAAAACATATGGGGCTGCTGTGATTGGCCCCTGGCCTGCTGTCATTGTGAAAAATTGGGCCCCAGAGTGAAGCAAGTTGAGCGTCACTGCTGTAGACAGAAATGTGTCGGCAATGAAACTGGACCAAAGTCTGAAGATAAATCCAGCTCTGTGGACTTAAACCTGGATCCCTTCAGACGTAAACAGAAGTGAGTTCAGTGACCCAAAAAAACCAAAACAAACAAACAAAAAAAACAGCTGAGGTCAAAATCCTTTAAAGTAAACACAGAAACATGAGCTGATTTTGTTCCACTGAGAGAAAAAAACACAGTTTCTGATCTCCTGAAGTATCCCAGCCTTAAAAATACTGCCGCGTGTACATTTACACCCAACAGATGCAGTACTTTCATAATACTATTGTGTTCAAAAAATATTCTGTCCCTCGACGTGTACTCCAGGTGTGTCGGTACACTGTGACATCACAGGTGGGTGTGGTCACAGGTGAAACTCACCACAGAGGGAAGTGAAACACCCTTTCACAATAAAGTGTTTGTGCATGTCATCATTTTCAAGCCCTTTGTATCACAGTATTTAATACTTCTCAGTATTTAGACCATCGTTTATGTTTAAACTACATATTTACAGTTTTTGTACAGAGCCGTCTGCAGCAAATGAAACTGGTTTCCAGTTCAGTCAGGCGGCTTCGTCCAGCAGTCTCTGCAGGTTCTTCTGCACCTGGAAGAAAACACTTTGTGTTATTTTTTATTGTTGTTTCGAGTTTAAAGTTCTTTATCATCGCGACACTTTCAGAGAAACAGTCGATGGCAATGAAATCTTAGACCTCCAACAATGCTCCTTTAATAGTTGTAAGTATAAAGTGACATATCGTTCTTATTTTTATGCTTATTATTCCAAAAAAGGGAAAAAATGTCCAGAAAACTATATTTAGAATTATTATAAATATAAATTTATTTATACAGTCGATGGGTATTCTGGTTACTTTTATTTTTATTTTCACATTTTATTTACAGATCTATCTCTAAAAATAAAGTAAAAGTAAAAAAGCAAAGTAAAAAGTAAAAAAACAATCACTTTTTCTTTTAAAAAACACAGCGATGGTGCCTAAAAACCATCTGGAAAAACAGCAAAATCATTAATTGCTAGTTTTTTTGGGGGGTTTTTTGTGTTAATGGGGGTTTGTAGCAGGCATCTTGCCATCCGCCATTCCCTTCATATTTTAATGACAAAGTCAGTTTTTGTTGTTTTTGTTATTATTTTCATTATTGTATTTTTTCATTTCATTTTCATATTTTTCTCTTTTTTTTCTTATTCCCTTTAAAGGTTGATATGAAACATACGAAACGTGAAAATATTATCTATTGGTGATTTCCAGAATCACAATGCCGTCATTTTCTTCTGAAAACGGCGCTGCGTTTGTCAATCCCCCTCAGGTCCATGCATCCCAAGAACTCTCTGGACTTGTTATTCCTCGTCTGTCCACCAGGTGTCCTCAGACTTTCCCAGCAGTCACCTGACTCCTGCTCCTCACCTGCTCACCTGTTCCTCATCCCCCAATCACCTGCCGCAGCACAGCAGCCCGTCTCCAGCTGCTCTGTCAGATTCTCTCTGAAGCTCTCTGAACTGGCATCTGTTTGTACTTTTTTTGTTACCTCCTGACCCGCTCACCTGTCCTGTCCCTCCTGATTTTGTTTGCTCGGTCTTCTGTCCTGTTGCCAAACTGACAGCTTCTCCCTGATATGCACCTCCTGTAAATTTCCCTCCTTCCAACCTGCTCGCCCCGAGTGTGTGTTTGTAATTGTGCGTCTCTTTGCAGATGAAACTGCACTTTATCGACCTGAACAATTTATCGACCTGAACGCGGCTGTCAGCTGCTGCAAAGAGACGAGTGTCCGCGTGAAATGTTAATGCAGCTCAGACACACACAAAGTGCCGACTGATGGACGAGAGACGAGCTCTTCTTACAGATGACGTTCTCGCTTCTCTATGAACAGATCACTGACTATAAATGTTTGATTAACAGCAACGAGCGTCCGGTTTCTCTTCGTCCTGAAGCTCTCTGTTTCTCACACTGAGCGAAATGAGGGGAAAACATCCGAAAGAAAAGTTCTGTCCAATTTGGAATAATTGAGTTTATGTATTTGGCTTGATTTCTTTCAAAAACATGGGAAAAGGGCAATCAGCAAAGAAAGAAGAAACGCCTCAAAAATCAGCAAGAAATTTGTAAATTTATATGTCCATGTGTGCAGCATTGGGGGCTAAAGGTCATTGTGCAACCCTGTGCTGTAAAATGAGGAATAAATTAACTCTGTAATCTTGAACACTGGCAGACAGACTGACGCTGTCCACGTAAATCACTGCATACAGAAATAATTTAGTCACAGTCTTCAGAGTTTTTTAGTAAACTTTTTGTTGAAGACATAAATCCTCAAATCTCCTCCCAGACATTTCTCCATGTTTGAAAGCTAAAATCATGAACTATAAAGATTTTTCTGGGAATTTAGGGAGGTTAATGGGAACAAATTCACAATTTTTCATTCAGAAATTAAATGAAAAATCAGACTGACTGACCTTCTCCAGCTTCAGCAGGTTGATGGTCAGTAGTTCAGAGAAAATCTCTGCGTTCCCGTCGCTCCCACGCAGAAAATCGTTTCTGGGGAAAAACACATAATGGAGGATGTACATTATAACATACGAATAAAATAAAGAGTAAAAAAATCACATAATTTTGTATTTGCAGTTGTCATTATCTTGTTTATTATCATTACTGAACTTTTATCCCAGAACAATCTGTCTTTCAAAGTAAAAGCACCATGGTTACACATTAATTTATTTGATTATAACAATACTTTATTTAATTTTAAAAGTACATTTCATTTATCATTTTAAGAGTATTTTATTGAACATATTTAGCCCTAAATGCGGGAAATTTGCAGATGTGACAACCTGAAAATCCAAAGAGGCTTGCAGAAGAATAGTTTAAACAAGAACTCTTTACACGTTTTTTTTCTTTGTGTGTGTGTGTGTGTGTGTGTGTGTGTGTGTGTGTGTGTGTGTGTGCCTCAGTGAGGGGTGGGAACTCACTCCTGGTGGGTGAACTCGGTGATGGAGCCGAGCGTCGTCAGTCTCTGCTCCAACGAGGAGATCTTAAAGGCCAGATAACACGACGACAAGACCAGGACACACACTCTGAGAAAACACACACATATAAACACACATAAACATTTAACGGAGACAGAATTATTGGACGGATAAAAAGATGCAAAACGTAATGACCTAAATAAATAAATGGGGTGTGTATATTAATGCATTATTAGATTCATCAGTAGTTTGACTTTTCCATTGATGTGAACTGAATGTGAAAATATTTTATAAATATTCTCTTGAATGAATAAGTACACAGTTGGATGTGTATTAATATATAAACAAATGAATATACAACAGAGTGGAAAAATCATACAGCAATGAATGAATGAATGCACCGTTGGACAACTGAGTCGACAGATGAACGAATAAATGACAAATAAACAAATTTATCATCTGCATAAATGAAAGCGTTACATAAAGTTGAAATAAAGGTGATAAAACTGATCAAACTGACAGATGAACTAAATTAATCAATGAATTATAAAGTCATAGAAATAAATTAATTTAAATTAACGAATGAATGAATGAATGAATGAATGAATGAATGAATGAATGAATGAACTCACAGAAACAGGTAGACAAACAGCACAGTGTTGAGAGAAACTGATTTCAGAGTTCTGCTGTCAATCACCAAATCTGAGCCTGGAAACAGAAAAATAATTTTATCAAAATAATGTCGATTTGTCGCTGAGACACATTTAATGGCATTTTGTACATTTGGGTTTTGCACCTTGCTTTTTTAAATATTTTGTTTTAATTGATTACTTTGTGCTGCAATTAATAAAGAAAATGTACGACAGTATATCATCTCAAAATAATGAACCATAAACATAGTCACAGCGACTTGACCTTTGACCTATGACCACCAAATTTAAACAGTTCATTGCTGAGTCCAAGTGTGTATTTGTACTAAGATTAAAAAAAAAAATCCCCCAGGCTGCTCTTGAGATATACAGTTCTAAAGAATGACAGTGACCTTGACCTTTGACAACCTTATACGAATCACTTCATCTTTGACTCTAAATGATTATTACCTCAAGTTTTTATTTGAGGTATTGTGCTTATAGACTTTGATCTTTGACCACCAGGATCTCTTCAGTTATTCATTGAGATCAGATGGACATTTGTGCCAAATCTGAATAAATGACTTCATGGTGTTCTTGAGATATCCTGTTCTCTAAAATGCGTCGACAGTGACCTTGACCTTTGTCCACCAGAATCTCTTCAGTTAATCATTGAGAATAGATAGATGTTTGTGCCAAATTGAAATAAATGAGCTGGACAGACAGACAACGCTAAAATATAACGCCTCCAGCCACGGCTATTGCTTGGCATGAAAATTATGGGTTTTCAAAAAAGTTCAGCTTGTTACCTGGACTTTAAGATCAGAACATACGGGACAGTTTGGAGCCATGTTGGATACAAACTTTGTGAATCCAGCTTTGATTCTTTTCAAAATGCAGTGGGAGGATTACAGCCTTGATCTCGTTCAAAGCAGGACAGTGTTCATACCAGTGTGGTGCGCGTCGTGCTGCTTCTTGTCTGAGCTCTGCTGGTTCTGGTGCTGGTTCTGGTGCTGGTTCTGGTGCTGGTTCTGGTGCTGGCTCTTGACTTTGTGCTGCTGATGGTCTGGATGTTCAGGAGGAGCTCCACTGTCTGCGTGCTTCAACACATCTAGAAACTGAGGAACGGGGAACTCTGCAGAGAGACAGGAAGCAGTTTGAATAAGACGACCAGGACTCACAAGACACTGCTTTTGTTTTGATTTTTTTTTCAGGAATGTAAATTACGTCCAACGTATAATAAGACTCAATAGTGTTCCTTTGTTTTCTCTTTTTTTTGCTCAATACTGGATCGTGTCCAGGTGTTACATTACATGAATGGTAGTAATGAATTTTTGAACAGGGACAAAAGGGAAATAATAAATGGAAGAAAAATGAGCTATGGTAATGGTGGTAAAGATAATGTATGTCCTTCCAAGTGAGTCCAAGTGAATGTTTGTGCCAAATTTGAAAAAAAAAAAAATCCCTGAAGTATCATGTTCACAAAAATAAGACAGATGAGGTCACAATGACCTTGACCTCTCAGTATCTTATCTGTTCATTCTTGAGTCCAAGTGGACTTTTGAGCTAAATTTGAGGAAATTCTCTCAAGACCCTCTTAAGATTTGGGGTTCACAGAATGAGACAGACACAAGTTCATCGTGACCTTAAACCTTTGACAACCAACTTCTAATCAGTTCATCGTTGAGTCTAAATAGGTGTTTGTGCCAAATCTTAAGAAATTTCTCATAGGTGAAATGCATTAGATAACTTGACCTTTGACCTGTCATCACCAAATTTATATCAGGTCATCACTGAGTACAGGTGGACGATTGTGTCAGATTTGAAAAAAATCCTATAAGGTTTTCTTAAAATAGTACATTCACAAGAATGAGACAGATGATGCCACAATGGCCTTGACATTTGACCTGTGACTACCAAAATTTAACCAGTTCATGGTTCATTTAAAGTGGACACTGGTACCAAATTTGAAGAAATTCCTTCAAGATGTCCTTGAGATATAATGTTCACGAGAACTGGTCGCCTGGACGACCTGGAAGCATAATGCCTCAGCCCTCTGCTGTCACCAGCGTGGAGGCAGAATAAAATAAAGAATAAAAATGCAGACGGGAAATGAAAGTTTCAGATTTTTACAACCTGTTGACATGTGTTTGAGAATTCAGCAAAAACTGCTGAGAGTTGTTTCACACCTAGAAAAGAGTTTCATATGTGCAGATCCTCAAAAATTTGAACTAAATGCTGCTGATTGGTTGGTTACCTGCTATCTTGTCGTAGTCCGGGGTCTGGGAGTCGGAGCTGCTGCTCTCCTCCATCTCCTGCCTCCTCTGTCTCACCGCTCCATCCAGGTCGCAGAAATCACCCGGAAAACTCTGCAGAAACCCACGAACATGTTCAGACAACATGTTGGCTAATGGGCGAGTCACTTATTGAGCATCAGAAATCCAATTTTCACTCCTCTTGTCAGCAGAAAGAATAAGGTAAATGTTTTTCTAAAAAAACAAAAACCCACCAGAGGAAAGCGAGCCGACAGGGGTGACCTCTGACCTCTGAAGCTGTTCTCAGCCGAGGAGGGGACGGGACTGCTGCATGGACTCTTCTCCTGTACATGTGCATATAATGTAAAATTAAATACAGTATATTCCCAGGGTCAAAATATTTTCAAGTTTTCACTTGGAAAAAGCTAATTGTTATCATAAAAATATGAAATCTTGGCAAAGATTTCACTCAGATCAGATCTCCAGAGGCTTTTCTGCTTTGATAGTGACAGAAACAATAATAAAATATTTATTATTTCAGTTTTGGTCCTCTTTTATTCACCATACACATAAACATGATCTCTGCCACCTCAAACTGGAATGTGCACTTTTATGCAGACGACACTGTTTTAAACACCACTGGCTCTTCACTTAATCCAGCCATTTTCACTCATTTCACTCATCCAAAAAAAAAAAGATATGGCTGAATGTGTGAAGTCTGTCTTACCTCCAGATGAAGACAGATGGACATCAAGAACTTGTAAGTGTTGTCTCTGGACAGGAAGGACACGAAGACATACTGCAACAGCACACACACCTTTTAACGAGTTTTTCTTGTTTGTTTTTTTGTGACAGATGTTTGAAGCTCACACTGTTGATAACTGAGCAAAATAATTCATGTGAGAGCAATAAGATAAAAGTAAGAGCGTCTTCTTCTCACCCTGTCGTTAGCGGTGGCGATCACCAGAGCGTTTGGCAGCAGGATGGCAGTTTTGGTCTTCTTGATGTGCGTGATGGACACCACTGGGATGGCAATCTGGGACACACAAACACCAGTGATGAACAGATGAACCCAGGACATTAACTAAAATACTCGGTTATTAGTTAAAGTTCTGCATTGAAAATATTACATGACTGAAGTACAAAGTACACCCACAAAATTGTATTCAAGTAATAAAAGTGATAGTACACAACAAAGAACATCTCAAATCAATCTAATCAATAAAAATAATTGAAAGGAAAAGCAGCAAGTCTTCATATTTGATAAACTGGAACTCTGACATGTTTTTGCATAAAAAAAATTTAAAAAACAATTTCCAAGTAATTCTCTTTAAATCAAGTAACATGTAACTAGCCAAAATAAATAGATATTTAGTGTAATGGAGTAGAAGCAGAAAGTGGTAGGAGGTGAAAATACTCTGTTAAAGTGAAAGTACCTCAAAAGTACCTTTAGTGCAGTGCTTGAGTTAATGTACTTAGTTACATTCCACCACAAAACAGTAACAGTAAACAGTAACAGTAATCTCTGTCCCAGTTCACGCTACCTTCGTGTCTTTGCCAAACACCTTGGAGTGGAAGCAGATCCAGTGGTCGGAGACAAACATCCGTCCCTGGTAGAGGATGTCCTTCTGCAGAGCACAGGTGTAACCTGGCAAACAGGTAAATGGCGTCACGTAACAGTATTAGTTAAGTAAAAAAAAAAAAAAAAAAGATTACAAGGGATGCTAAATTTAAATTTGGTCCTGCACTTTGTGTGAAATGCATTAAATAATAGATTTCCCTTTTTGTTATTAAACAATACCATTTATGGCAGCTATTTGTTCTATTTTTTGGGCCATTTGAGGTACCAGAATGACAAAAAACAGTATAATTTCAGAAAAACACAATATTTATTCCCTGCTCTGCCCCCGATGTAGTTTAAGGTCACTGTCATTATTCCTCCTGATCTCTCTCTCTAAAGTGGATTCAGGATAGTCCTGTAAAAAATATAAAACAATAAAAATAAATTAATTTATTATTATTATTATTATTATTATTATTATTATTATTTCTTTTCCTTTTTTTCAAATTTTCAGGTAATTTTCTTATACATTTTTTTCAATGCAGCTAATTTTTGGGTAATTTCTTAAGTTGCTCATTGTCTTCTTTTAGTGTTTTCAAAAGAAAACAAGCCGGTTTGTTTCAAAGGGTTAAAGTCATGATCTAGTGTTTGAAGACAAAAATGTTCGCAGGGATCAAATGTTCGGCTATTATCTAATCCTTCATTCAGTATTTAAGGTGGAGCGGACAGTTGTGATCATTAAAAGACTCACTCTGTCTGAGCTGTTCCTCTTTGCTGATCTCCTTAAATATTTTATGGTATTGGCAGTTGCTCTTCGAAAGCTGAAACACGACACACACATAGTTAAAAAGCAAGAACGTGCTTAAAATTTGAATTTGAATTTAGAAGTTACATTAATATCCACTGAAGTAAAGCATTAAAATAGATTTTCTGGTACTTTAATAGGTTCCACAGTAAAATTAAAAATGGGTCAGTGGAATCTGATCCCGCTCTGTGTTTATAGGTGTGATAAAATATGTATCAGAGGTGACTTAACGAACGCTCACCTGGCTGTAGTGAGACTTCTTCCTCTCGATCTTTGAGTCTGCGTCAGTCTGGACCTGAGTCAGCAGCGAGTGATCGAAGGTCTTTGATCTGCAGACAAAACACAGTGATGACATTTATATCACATTATATGACACCTTACATGACTGTCTGCTTTGTGCTTATACAGCACTTTTATAACACTATTTATTAAAGGTCACCAAGGAAAACTGCTTAAATCAACGCTTGAAATTTGCATAAATTGCCTTGATTTCTTTCAAAAACATGACAACAAGGAGGCAATATGCAACATATGCAGAAACGACCCCAAATTTAGCAAGAAATTAATAAAAAGTACAAGATACCCTGAAAATTGAAAAAGAATGAAAAAAAAAATTTCTTTCAAAGGAAATAACTGGGAAAAGGGGCTTTAAACGATGTAATAATTCTGTAAAACAATTTTTAATATTTAATTATGATGAGTAATAATAAATACAGTTTTTTTCCAGATTTTTCTTTTTCCTGTAGACATTTTTCCCTAGCTTTTTAAAATCATTTTTTGAGTACACTAATTTCACTTAGCAAAACTGTGTAAATCAACCTTTTCAAACTTGCACAAACTGGCTTATTTTCTTTCAAAACCATGAAAAAGAGCCAATGAGCAACAAAAGAACAAAACGACCCCAAAATTAGCAAGACATGATTAAAAAGTACAAGAAAATTACCCGAAAAAATTAGTTTTACAAAAAGAAAGAAAGAAAAAAAAGTGCCAAATTTAAGGATATTCCCTGAAGGCACCTTTGATATTTTGCTTTCACAAGAGTGAGACCGACACAAGGTCACACTGACATTGACCTTTGACCTTTGACTTTCAAAATCCAATCAATTCATCTCTGAGTCCAAGTGGACGTTTGTGCCAAATTTGCAGAAATTCTCTCAAGCTCTTCCAAAGAAATTGTGCACACATGAATGAGACAGGTGCAAAGTCACAGTGACCTTTGACCTTTGACCACCGAAATCTAATCAGTTCATCCTTAAGTCCCAGTGGACGTTTGTGCCAAAGAAATTCCCTCAAGGCATTTTTGAGATATATAAATGATAACTAAAGCTGTCAAATAGTATAGCAGTATTAAGTACCTCAATGTTGTACAGAAGAACAGTACTTTTTTATTTATTTTGCATTAAGTGAGAGCTTGATTATTTATTTATTTGGTTAGTTAGTTATTTTATTTACCTGACTAATGCTGGTTTCCTGCGACCTGACAGCTCCTGTTGCTCGGCATCGACGGCCTGCAGAGGTTCGCCCACCATCCTCTCATATCTCTGCCGCTCCTCCGCGTTCTCTACATCTGAACTACACACCGAGAGAAAACTTCTGTCAGAAAAAACAGCAAAATGATCCGAGATCCTGGATGCAGGAGCAGCTGCAACAAAAGAGAGCAGACACGCTGGAATAATGTTTACAGTGCAAACAGTAGATTGTTTGGTCTGGGTTTAAATCCACTTCAGCTCCATTAAATGGCATATCAGACAAAAGCAAAGATAGATAGATAAATTAATTAAAGCTTTTTAAGTTTAACGCTTAAAACCCTGAGCACATTGGATTGACTTCTTTCAACCAGTGAGGCAATAAGAAATTGATAATAAAAAAAAAGGAAAAAGAAACAGGTACAAGAAAATTACCTGAAAAAAAGAAAAGTAATAAAATAAAATAAAATAAAACAAAACATATTTTTTGTAACATAATTTTAGATAGATAGTTATATTAGATAATAATTACAAATATTATTTTCTGGACCTTTTTCCCTTTTTTAAAAAATATAATTTTCTAATTATTCTCCCCTTTTTTAAAACTAATTTCCAGGTAATTTCTTGTCACCTTTTACTATTTTTTTTGCAATTTGTGGGACACGTCTTGCCAAGTTAGTTAGTGCCCTTTGTGCCCATATTTTCAGAAGATATCAAACCAATTCTCTTAGGTTTCAAAGAGTGAAAAAGTTTAGGAAGGATGTAGGACAAGAAAAGTGATGTTGAGCCAAGTTTCAAAGGGTTTAGCAGCATCATATTTTACAAAAAAGGCCAACAGACAAAACGTTATAAAAAAAGTATGGATATAAGGGTCCTATAGGATTCTGGATATTTTAGGCTGATATTAATATAGATATTTAAGTTGTTGTTTTTTTTATTTGATCAATTTATTTATAAAAACTAAATGTACATGTGTCAGTGTTTACCAGCCGCCTCATTTTCAGGAACAAAATAAGCATCGTCATGCCACAAACCTACAGGAAGCAATAAAACGCAGCCAAGTCATGATAACCATAGACATTTTTGTAACACGCAGCAAAAACAGAAATAATATATGACAGTCATTTGTGATAAATGGAGTTTTTTCGAAACTGTTGTGTTTCCATTAGATATATTTGATATTTGCAGTTTTGATTTGTGCAGTTTTAGGGTTAATGGAAACCCGCTGAGTGACACAGTTTTCCATGCAAGAAAAGCAAAGTTGTCTTCACGAATTCAAGACAGCACGGCCTGACCTTTTGACTTACAAATGTTCCTTTTTATGGGAAAAGTGTTGTTTTAAAGAACGTACAGAGTGTAACAGAAAATAAACTTGCTAAAAAGATTTTTTTAAAAGGCTGTGAGAGAGATTTTTTAATGACCTCAAACATTTCTTTGACTTTTCTGTGACTTATTTCTGTTTCTTATCACTCAACAGACTGTAAACACAGATAGGAGCTCATAGTATCTTTGATAAGCTAATAGCCTGACTGACACTTCATCAGCCCGCGTGGAGTTAAATGACTCTATATTGTTGGAAGACATAAAGGAACCAAAATGAAATCTCATGTTACAGTTTGCCCAAAAATCAAATAATACAAAATTTCCAGAGATTTGAAAAACTGAAGATAGAATATACAGCTTTTCTGTCAGTAGATTAAGTTGTTTCAGCACTCATAGAGGTAATACAAGTACATGCAAATACTAATAAAAACACCATTATAAGTGTAAATACAGTATTTTAGCACATTGCTTTCTTCTCTTTGATCATTTGCAGCCACACACTCACTGATAGTCTCTGTCCTCATGCTTTGCAGTTCCTCTGTTACACTTCCTGCCGTCTTCCTGCGATGTCTGCTGGTTCACACACTGTTCTGTCATCACGATCAACACTTTTAAATGACTAAACACCCGTGTGTGTGTGTGTGTGTGTGTGTGTGTGTGTGTGTGTGTGTGTGTGTGTGCTGCTGTCCTGAGAGCTGAGAGGTGAAGTGACCCTGCAGCCTGATCCTCGGCTCCCTCACCTGCCTGTGGGAGTGTCCGCTGGCCCCACATGTCACAGCCAATCAGAGGACAGCACGGTGTGTGTGTGTGTGTGTGTGTGTGTGTGTGTGTGTGTGTGTGTGTGTGTGTGTGTGTGTATGTCAGCATTTGAACCTTTGATCAGTGACATTTTACCCTGCTTCGTTTGGAGAGTAAAGTGTTATTTTTGCTCTCCTCTGCATTAAATGAAATTAAAATCTTGTCCTATTTGACTTTTTTCTTCTCTGTTTTATTGTAGTCACATAAAATCATGTCAGACAGAACAGTCTGACGTATTAGATGTCAGTGGGAACACGGTGGTTCCCCTTGCAGCTCTCTCCGGCTCAGTTTACACAGGAACAAAACTTTCTTCTCTTTTGTTCTGTTTTTTTTTGTTTCATGGTTGCAAAAACAGGATGAAACCTGATCTGTTTCCCTTTGTTGATATACCAGTTTATCGTTTATTTAATTTTACTGTAAAGATGAATGCAGGGCAGGAGCGTCAGGTAGAGACCAGAGTTACCACCTTATGGTTAAATGCCTGCAGCACCAGTCAAGCTGCACTTAACTTGACTGGTGCTGCAGGTAGCTGCACTTTGGCGTAAAATCTTTTGCAGCTGTATGAAACGTCGCTGGCCGACAGCTGCAAATGCAGTTGGACAGAACCATTTTTGGTGTCAAGATATGAAAGATTTGTGCAAAACTTAAGCAATATTTTTGAAATGTGGCGAAAACACAGTTGCGAGATGACTGTGTTTGATGTTATGTGACTTCTCCTCTGGTGACTTCCCAGTAACCATGGCGATGGAGGTTTAAAACATTAGCAGATTTTTTTCTATTGTAGCCACCATACCCTCCATCATTATTTCCACGTAGGCGTGTGATGGAGCCATGATGGAAAGGCAAGCCATTTATACGTGGGAGCGGCCTCGTATGAGGGATTTCTGGGAGATGTAGTCCACGATTTCACAGAGGAATTGTGGATTCAAAACTTTCTCTGAGTTATGTGATGCAATAACAGCTCTTGTAGCTCCTGCTGCATCATGAGGGAGCCAGTTCCTACTGACGATAGCATCATGTGACCTTGAAAAGACTAAAAAATGTTTCCATTCGAGTTTTGGGAAATATGGCTTTTTGGAATTGCCTGAAATACCACCTCATGATAGATGGGAGTTTTTTTTAGAAACTGACGTGTTTCCATAAGACATATTTCATATTTTCAATTTCAGTTTGCACAATTTGAGGATTAATTGAAACCTGCCTACTGTCTGGTGACATATCTGTACTGATATCAGCTGAGGGTCACTTGGTCATAATGACAGTCAACAAACATGTTATGAAGGTTTTCTCTCTGAAACAAGATACACACACACACACACACACACACACACACACACACACAGAGTCTAACCTTAAAGGAATAATGCAACGTTTTGTGAAATATCTGTAATCTCTTTCTCTCTTAGAGTTCAGTACATTTACATAAAAACTGCACAGTCGGCACATTTAGGGCGAGTCTGAACCTGCAGACATGAAGAGGACCAGGTTAAACTGACACATTTGTAATATTTGTTTTGTCATCAGGTCAGTTTCTTTACTGACTGACAGACTGGCAAATCTACACACACACACACACACACACACACACACACACACACACACAGCCACACACACCGCACTTTGCACTGCAAACAGTGTTGAGTTCGATGCCGAATCTATGTTGTTCTACTTCCTTCCAACTTTGCTGAATTGGGTTTTTCATTTTTTTCACATCTTCTTCGTTATCTTATAATTAACAGTTTATAATGATTGCACGATGTTGCTACAACATCATTTTCTGTCGTTGCACTCATGCACTCATTCTCTATTTTACAGACTGTTAATCCTTTGAAAGCTTAAAGAAACTTGATTTCTGATTTTTTCTTGATTTCTACAGATTTTTTTTTTTAGAAAGTAAGAAAATTGCCAGAAAATTTGTTTAACAAAAACATTTAAGAAAGTTTAAAAAAGTGCTCAAAATTTATAAGAATTCTGTAATATATTTTTGAATATATAAAACTTGTGGTTTTTGGCTAGTTTTTACTTTTTTTTCCCTAAATTTTTCCCCCAGCTTTAAATTATTATTATTATTTTTTAAAAATCGACTTATTTCTTGCGCTTTTTTGAACATTTCTTAATATGTTACTCATTGACCTAATTTCAGTTTTTCTGAAAGAAATCAGTTTGCTGTTGATTTGTGGGATAATTCAGTTCACCTGCTCTGGAAATGAAGTTGATGAATTTAGGTGCTCATATTGATTGATTGTTGTAGTGACAGACGGTGAGACGATACGGGGCTGCAGACGGAGGGTCTCGCGTGTTGTGGTGTAAACAGAGACCTTTGAAACCAAACGACCTGCAGCTCAAAAATCTGCTGCCAACAAGAACAACTGCCAACACAGTGTTGACACACACATCTGCTGATTCTGCTCTTTCAGTTTTGACCGTTTCTAGAATCTGGCCCCAAAGTTGGACCTGGAAATACAATAAACCCCAAGAAAGTTTGGTTTCTTTTATAAACACAAGGAGAAACGGCAACTTTGCAAGAAATGTGCAAATTTCCGGAAATTAGTAAAAGGTGACAAGAAAAAGACCTGAAATTCTGTTTAAAAAAGAGAATTCTAGGTAAAAAATATCCAGAGAACTACATGTATAATGTATAATATTAACTACATATTTAAAATTACCTTACAGAAAAAAATGTATACATATATATTTTTAAATTTTCAGGATTTTTTTGTATCTTTTTCCTGTTTTTTTTTCTTATTTTCATTTAAAGTTACAAACGGCACATATTTCAAAACTCTCAGTAACTCTGTAACTGTATTTAAAGCAAACATCTACTGGAATACAAAACTGTGTCATCCTTGTCTGAAGGAAACAGAAACAGAAGGAGAGGAAGTGTGTTTTTAGCTCGGACAGAGATACTCGTAGGAAACAGCTCCAACTGCAGAATCTCTAACCTGAGAGGAGACTTCTGGAAAGTGTGCAAAAAATGTAACACATTTTAGCGAAAAGGGACACTGCAGATTACAGTTTTTAACAAAACAGAGATGTTTTCTTACCGATGATGTACAGTTGTGTTGGACAGAAGACGCAAAGGTTTTGACATTGCGCTCTTTGTTTTAAATTGAAACGAATCGTCTATGCTGTAGTTCTCCATCGCAGTGGCAGACCTGTTGGCCGACACTTCAACACGGCTTTTCTGAGCTAATTTACTGTGATGTAGTACACTTGGATTTTGAATAATCCACCTTCCACCCTTCTCTTCTTTCTCCAGACAGACTTCAGCAGTCCATGTCAGATTGTTTTGGGATGTTTTCACATGTCTGTGCTCCACTTTTTTTCCTCAGATATATACCGCAGGATAAGTTGAGGTCACAAATGACACACCTCCTCGACCGCTGCAAAATAAACATTATATAACTGTCTGGCTGGCTGTACATTGGCTCTGTTTGTTTGGCTTAACGACAGTCACATACTGTAGAGACATTGCTTTTGTTTTTACAAAAACTTTTCCTCCTCCTGCTGCTGCCCCAAATCTCTTATCAGTGACTCAGCACAGTGACAGACAAGCTGTTTTGTGCTTTCACTGCAAAACATTTCTTTACTTTTCAAAGGGTAACTTTGGTGTTTTTTTCACCCTGGACTGTATTTACCCTTGTTTTTGTTTCTAAGTGATTAACCCTTAATCAAGCTTTAAAAAAATATTGTATATTAATATTTTCCATTTTGATTGAGTCCATTTTTAACCAACATCAGTCTTAATTATAAATATCAAATATTCATTAATTTTCAGAATTTCAGTATTTCAAATGCCAGGTTTTTGTCATGATGCCACTATGTTTTTAGATGAAAAATAATAATAATTTTCAATATACTACATGCTTAAAAGATTATTATTATTATTTTGCTGCTGACAGTCTGGGATATGTCAGTGATTAGCAGCCGCATTGATTGTGACAGTGCACCTAGTGGAAATAGCATGTCTTTCCTCCATATGCCAAACATAGTCAAAATCATCAGGAAAAAAAATAGTAAAAATTGAGTTGAGTTTTAAAAATCTGAAAACAAGAACAACAAAAACCTACATGTCTATTGCAGTCCAGCCAAAAATTATGACATAGAAATATCTGATAGAAGACAATACTGTGGAAACAAATATTTCTGAGTATGTCTGAATGTTAGGTACATTCGTCATTGGTTCGTTTGTAAATGAAGAATGCAGCACAGAAGCTGCACCAAAACGAATAAAACAAACCTAGAAAACTTCCTTAGAAAGCATTCTCTTTTCTTTTAAACAGAATTTCAACAGGAGTCCTAAAAAGAGAAAAAAGTGTAGGTCTATAGTGAAGCAGGGTTTGTTTTCTGGTAAAATGAACTGTGGAGAAAAGAGTTCATACTGTGATATGCTTGCTTCCCTTTTTTGGGTCCATGAGCCTAATTATGTACAGTATCAACAAATGGCACAGGCAAAAGCAGAAAATATTGCAAGGTTGAACCGGTTCATATTGACAGCAGGTATGTGCATTTTGTTGTCAATTGTGTAATGACTGATTGAAAGAATATATTAATTCGACCACAGTTTGTGTTGTTGTTTGCATTTGTTGCCTGGTTTTAATGTTTTGTGAGTGTGAGAGTATTTTGCAAAATAAATATTTTTTTCCTTTTTAAAATTTTGATTATTAATCTTAATTTAAAATATTTAATGTTTTGTGAGTGTGAGAGTATTTTGCAAAATAATTAAATTAATAAAATATATTTTTTCAAAATGTAATTGCTCATTTTAATTCAATTTCCTTTAAAGGTTTTGTAAATGTGAGAATATTTTTCAAAATAAATAATCTAAAATAAATATATTTGTGTCATTTAGTGCAGAGACTTTCAGTTTAGGCCTGTGTGTGAACTGATTTAAAAATCTAACTTCTAAATGGACAACTGTGTTCAAAGAAATAATGAAAACTGTATTAAAAGTGCCACCTGCTGGCAGCAAAAGACGTGTGGTTTAGTGGTACTGAGTGATTAAAAATTTAATGTAATTCTGGATTAATGCATAGTATTTTAAATACTGAGTTTTGCGGTCATTTCCATTGCTATAAATCAAAAAAGTGTTTGTTATTGATTGATTTGTTTGCAGCCTCCTGAGTGGGAAAACAACAGTGACACTCCTGCTCGAAGCTGATTGGCTGCTGCTGCCTCGCTGCGTTCTGATTGGCTGTTAGCCGCTATCGTAGTTTGGCTCGTAGCTGTCAGACGTTAGTAAGCTAACGCGAGTATCTGAATTATCATCCGCAGCTCGCATTTTAAAGTCTTTATTTTAAGAAGAAACTCGAGTTTAAACTCCTCGATGTCCGTAAGCCGCCGGGTAAAGTTACGAACCAAACTTTTGGTAAAATCAGTCAGATTTAACGCGGAGTTTTTATCCGGGAAAACGGCTAACTGCTAGCTAGAAGACGTTTGTTTTGCTAACGTTAGCCGTGTGTGTTTGCTCGGAGAGGTTGAAGTTGACCGAAAACAGACTTTTACGATCTCAAACATCTTTCCGAGACGATTACCGGGCATGAAAGCAGCGGGACATCACGGAAAACTGTGGATAAACAAAGCTACCGAGACTGACAACTACAAACCGGGAGCTGAGCGGTTCGGTTTCAACAACAAGGTGAGCGCAAGGATTTTATTTTTCTCTGTTTAATTCATAACTTTAATATTAGTCCAAACGGCCAACAGCGCTTTTCACAGTCAAGCTTAAAAAAATCATTCATTAAAAATAGTTTCTACTTTAATTGAGTTTCTACTTTCATTTTTTTAAACTAAAGTCTGATCATAAATATCAAATATTTATTAATTTTCAGAATTTTAAGCCTCTGGATGCCTGGCTTTTGTCGTGATGCAACCATGTTTTTAGATGGAAAAAATAAAAAAAAATAAACATTATACAGTATACTACATGATAAGTTGATTTTTTAAGAATTATTATCACAGCCTTTGATATGTCAATTGTTAGCAACAATATTGATATTTATACATTATTTATTCAAATACTCACACTCATACCACTATGCGTACAAAATGCCTTTTAGAAAAAAGAAAAACAGGCTTTATAAATATCAGATATCTATTAATTTTTTTAGAATTTTAAATGTAAGGTTTTTGTCATGATGGCACTATGTTTTTTAGATGGAAAAACACAAAAATATGAATTATTTTCAACATACTACATGCAGAGTAGGTTTTTTTTTTTTTGTTTGTTTGTTTTTTTGGATGTTTTTTCTGAGCTAGAAAAAAAAAGATTAAACAAAATGTGAATGTGAAATTTCACTGTGGTATTCAGCGGTGGAATGTAACATTTATCAAATGCAGTACTTAAGTACAGTTTCTCTCAAGGTGCTTGTGCTTTCCTTGAATATTTTCATTTTCTGCTGCTTTATAGCAATACTCCTCTAACTGTTACATCTCAGAGGTAAATGTTGCACTTTTTACTCCACAGATACATTTATTTGATCGCTTTAGTTACAAAATATTCGGGGCGAGGGGAAAATTGGTTCAACACTGTATTTATTTTCAGTGGAAATTCTGTATCAGTATAAAAAGACATTTAAATACAATTACAAAAAAAAAACTAAGCTAAAATTAGATATCCATATGTTAGTATTGCTTTATATCAGCAGAACTAAAAAATTTTAAAAAATCTAAGATTGTTAAACAGTCAAAAGGTGAGTACAACAAACTGCTTTTGTATAAAAAAAGTGGTAAACAAATACAAATACAGTTTGTCTTAATAATGATTTTTATTATCTCATAAAATAAATATTGGGTTTTACATGGTAAACTAGCTGTAGCTGCCAGCATCCTAATGTTATTTTACAGTGTCACTAGCATAAATTATTTAAACTGGATACTACCATTACATTTATTTAAATGCTTTACTGTATTTTGAAAAACAAAACTACTACTGTTAAATTTATCACAGTAGAATTTGATGTTTACGGTGTTAGATTGGCTCCAAATAGCATCAAGATGTAGTGTTTTATTGTACTGTCTTAAAAAAAATCCCCTGTACATGATTGTTAAATTTGGCCATATTTAACAGCAATTTGTTACAGTGTAAATTAAAAAAAGAGCAGCTGATGAGATACATCAGTCCATTAAATTTCGTGGACATCCCATCAGTTACACCTCAATAGATGTTTGGACAATAAAGCAAACACTGTAGCGCCCCCCTGTGGACAACCACTGCCATTATCTGACAGAACCATTTATTTAATTTATTTCTTCTATCTATTTTACCTCCAAATCTAATGTCTGCCTTTAGAGATTAATCGGGGTGGGATAGAAATAAAATTAATGAAATCAAACCTTTTGTTCAGATCCAAACAGGAAATAACTAATAAAAATGCCATACGTTGTATCACGATTTTTCTTATATTGAAACAGAAATGTGTACATTTTGCTGTGTTTTGTGGGATGCATGCTGTTTTTGGTTTGTTTACTGTTAGTGTTTTACTGCTTCATTTATAGTGATTTATTGTTCTGTTTTAGTGTATACTGGTGTGTATTTCTTTATTTTTGATTTCAGATGGGACCACCTCTGGCTGAGTCAGAAAGCACAGCTGTCATTCAGCCTGTGTGGTAGTTTGTGATGGAGCAGGCCTGATCCGGCAGCCTATAACAGACCTGCATGTGTCCACCTCCGGCTCGGCGCTGGCTGCCTCACTGCGGCGGGCTGACGATGACTTGAATGCTGATTATTGTGAAGATCGACAAAGGACACGCGGAAAGGAGGAGATGAACCGTTTCCTGAGAGCTGGGGAGAATGGAGGGCTGCTGACGGACTGCAGGGAGCTGTCACCCAACCACACCGCCTCCTCTTCATCCTCATCCTCCTCCTCCTCTTCCTCCTCCATCTCCATCACCTCCTCCTCCTCCTCCAGCGCCGCTGGCTCAGCCGACAGACACGCGGCCCTGCCCTCGCTCCAGACCCGGGTACCTGTCGGCGGTGGCGGCAGCGGCGGGTCGGAGCCGAGGAGATCCGCGCTGAAACGCAGCCGAGCCGGCCGGGAGGGACGAGAGGAAGCGGAGGCGGCGGCGGCGGCGGATCACTCAGCGGCTGCCGTCGCGGTGCGCGGCGGCGGCGAGGTGTGCGTCGGGGTCGGTAAGCAGCAGCAGCAGCGCCGGGAGGCTCAAGGACGCAGCGTCGGCGGAGAAGGTCTGGAGATGATTTCAGCGGTCAGCAGGGACGCGGACGGCGGCGGGAGCGGCAACAACAATAACAACAACAACGGCGTCTCCGAAGTGGCCTCTCCTGCGACATGCGCCAAAGGCAAGGAGGAGAGGAAGGGGAAAAACGTGATCCGGGGCTGGAAGCGGGACAGAGACAGGGAGAGGGACGCCGCCGCTCCTCCTGCCCGGACGAGGAAGGAGAAGCCCGGCGATGGCTCGTCTCCTCCTCCCTCCGTTTTCCTCCCGTCGTCCGCCCTGCCCGAGCATCATCCGTGCCGCGACGGCCCCGGACACTGCCACTGCGCCGCGCCGGACTCCAGGATCATGGGAGATAACGGCAACATTAACAACGTAAACAATAACAATAGCGGGAGTAACGGAGGCAGCAAAAACGCGCTGGATTGTGGAGTTAAAAGCGGCGGCGCTATTGTTGTCAGGCGGCAGCATGACGACACACCGGCGGCCAAGAAACACAGAGGAGCCGAGAAGGTAAGCAGCTTTTTATTGTCTGGAGGCCAATCCTGAAACAACAACACAGACAGCAGACACACACCTGCTCCATCTTCACATTTAAAGGTGGAAAATAAATGAAAAGGGGTTGAAATTGAATATTTTTGGTATTCAGAGCACACACAGGCAGTCAGATGCAGGTGTGAAGGCCACAAAAGAAGCCTGTACAGCAGCAGACACACAGCAGGAATGTTTAAATGGATGATGGAGATACAGAGATGACCGCCTGCCTGCCACATGATATTTATTTCCTATTGTTGGTGCCCAGCTGGTGTCATTGTTCCTCGTCTCCCTGTGTGTCTGCTGATATTTACCATGCTGATGTACAGAGATGAGATTTTTTTTAAGAGAGGAGGAGGAGGGAGGCAGCAGCAGCAGTGTGTCCTCCATCTCCATCCTCCTCCTCCTCCTTTCGGTACCATTTAATCCCGTCCTCCTTGTTTTTGGTGGAGAATAAATAAGAGAGCAACTATTTACATGTGCAGCAGCAACTCAGTGAAGGCCGGAGGGAATAACGATGCACCTCCTCTTTAAATCCTCCTCTTTTTTGTTACAGAGGCTTTGTTTGCTCATTTAATTTGGGAAAACTCCCACGATGTCAAAATAAATCAAGGTGTTGCTGTAAAAATACAGCCAAATTATAGCAGTAATGTAACGTTCTTCCAAAATACAGTACAACACAATAAATATTGATGTTTTTTGGAGCTTAATGAAATGATTTGGAGAGTAATGAAATAAATTTAACAGTAGTATAATATCAAAGTAATTTATTGTAGTGACACTGTAAAATAGCGGTAGGATTCTGGCAATTACAGCTGCCAGTAGTTCATCGTAATTTTTTGGGAAAATTCATATTAACAAATTTTCCTGTAATATTATCATAAACTACTGGCGGCTGTAGTTACCAGCGTTCTGTTGTTATTTTACAGTGTCACTTCTTTAAATTACTTAAAAAGTATTGCCTTCAAATATATTGTAGTATTCCACAGTTGAATGTGAAGTTTACAGTGTAATATTGGCACAAAAAAGCATGAAGATTTACAGTGTTTTACTGTATTTTGGAAAAAATGTACATTACTGTTATATTTTGTTGTATTTTTAAGACAGAGTCTCTGCAACAACTTTTTCCGTAAAATTACAGTAAACTTCTGGCAGCTGTAGTTGACAGAATCCTACCGTTTTTTTACAGTGTCACTACCGTGAATTACTTCAACGGTATATTACCATTAAATTTATTACAGTATTCTGCAGTAAAATGCGAGGTTTACATTGCAGAGTGTTCTTCAAAGTGTTCTTCAATAAAGCACAAATACTGCAGGTCGACAGCTTGGACCGCCGACGTTTAACGAGCCATTTTGAGCTCCATTTTCTAGTCGTTTTAAGGGGCTAACGGGGATGTTTCCACTTGCAAAAGTATTTTTGTGTTTAGCTCTTTGAAACTTGAGCTTGATTTCATGAGAGGAAGACACTGAACAATGAAAAAATAAATGACCCAAAAAATTAGCAAAAAATAAGTAAAAAGTTCAAGAAAATTAAAAGTAAATTAATTCAAAAAAGAAAAAAGAAAATTATTAAAAACAAACAGGCCAAACAGGACTTGGAAAAACTGCTTAAAATATAATAGTTCTGTAACATCATTTAAAATATGTTTTCCTGATTTTTATACATATATTATTTCTTTAGCTATTTCCTTTTTCCTTTCATATTTTTTCCTAGCTTTCTTTAAAATAATTTTCTAAATGTACTAATTTCTTGCAATTTTTTGATCATTTGTGAAAGGTGTGTAAAAGCTGGAGTACAAAAAAATCCCTGAAAATTAGTTTAAAACAAAAGAAAGTAAAATAATTAAAACATAAAACATGTATAACAAAATGTAACACAATTTTAAATAAATAATCATGATAATTCTTATAATTACAGTTTCTTTCCCTGCTGTTTTACATTTTTCCCTAGCTTTTTAAAAATATTACTTTTAAATCTACCAATTGCCTTTTTCCCCATGTTTTTGAAAGAAGTAGCACCGATTTGCTCCGGGTTCAAAGGTTCAAATATTTGTGAAAGGCGTCTGAAAGCAGCACAAGAAAAGTGATGTCACTCCAGGTTTCAAAGGGTTAAATAAGTCATCTGCAGGAGAGACAAAGATGGAGGAAAGATGGGTGGCGAGGTGAAGTGGGGGGAAAGAGATGTTTGATAGAGAGGGAGGAATCGGACGTGACAGCAGAGGACACAGGCTGAAAGAGTCTGAAAGAGACAGAAAAAAAAGAAACAGATGGAGGATGTCCAGAAGGAGGCTTTTTTTGTGGATGCAGGATTAGACGAGGCAGGAAAAACCGAAGCATCCTCCCTGCTGCTGGCAGATGCTGCTGACAGGAGGAACGCTGGCCTGCCCCGGCTGCTTTGTTTATTTGTTGATCTGAAGGATTCCCATTCGGCTGTGAAACACACACACACACACACACACACACACACACACACACACCCTGAGCTGTGTTGTGACTGTAATTCATTCCCCGTCAGCAGTAGTCGGGGCTCCGCTGAGGAGTTTTCGTATCCTGTGATGGTTGTTGTGGAGCTCCAGAGGCGTTTACACCTTTAAACACTGAAAAGAGATGAGTTTTTGACTTTAAAATGTGAAGATTTAAAGACGGAGTGCTGGCACAAACACTGATCAGCCAGAGACATGATCAATAATTATCTATTTTGGCTTTCCAAAACCTGATTCTGTCAGTGGGATGCTTATCTGGGTCAGTGGTGGAGGTTTTGAACTTTTAGCTCTTTTTGGATATCATCTTTTGCATGGAGTATCAGAAACTTGCAATTGAACTTTACCTTTTAGACACATTTCCAATGCATGATACTGCACAGCACTACTCAGTTCAGCTTGCTCCTTTTTTGGGTAGTATCTCATTAATTTTTTTGGTACCACCTTGGAGTGTAAATCATTAGTCATATCACAACATGATATTATGTCTATTCTTTGGACAACGATATGATATTTCCGATATCACAAGGTCTGCCACGATACAGTTTTGACTTGATTAAATTTAGTTGCCAGGGATCAATTTGAGCCGATATTATCTGCTCATTTACACAGGCGGTTACAAAGGAAGCTGCCATGCCTGTCAGGAGCTCCTCTACTGCTGCTGGACGACATTTTTTCTGGTGGTTTTTCATGAAGTTAAAATGAGGAATTATTTATTCAAAACCCTCCTATTTTCACTAAAAAACCTAAACATAGTGTCAGCTGCAGGGAGATTGCCGAGGAGCTAAATGTTTCTGCTGAGGTAAATGACCATTTCTAATAACAAACAAGGCTAACATTACCTGCCGTTTGTTAAATTGTTTACAGTAAATATCACAATATAAAATATGTGTTTTCTGATTTAAAAAGTAATGTTACACATGTAGGAGAATAGCAAGTAGATTACTCACCCATCTTTTAAGTGTTTATGTCTCCAGTCTGACCTTGAGCACACAGCTGATACCTACCTGGTTTGTTTACATGAAGTAACAGACGTTCATATTAAATGGATTCAGTGTGGACAGAGAGCACTGGTGTTACGTGAATCTATGTGATAGTTAGTCACTTGCTTTCCGTTGGGACACGGTCATTATGGTCCACTGAGGATTGACTGCTGAGTCATGTGGGACACCTGGTAAAATTCGGTTATCCAGTCCAGTGTTTCGCTTAATATCAAACTCTTACAGCTGTTATATATATATCACAATATGAAACGTGTTGTTTGTGTCTCTGGTCTGAGCTCGGGTGCACAGCTGATAGCTACCGAGTTTGTTTTCATGAAGTAACAGAAGCTCATATTTAATGGATTCAGTGTGGACAGAGAGCTCTGATGTCGTGATGTTATGTGAAAGTTAGACACTTGCTTTCCGTTGGGACGCTGTGTCATTATGTTCCACCAAAGATTGACTGCTGAGTCATGTGGGACACCTGTGAGAACGTGTTTGCAAAGCTTGGCCTTAGTTTTTATTCTCCCTCTAGACACTTACACTTGTCATGAAAACGTCTGCAGGAACAGTTCAGCTTCAGCTAATGATGGACTGAAATGTAATGCATCCGTTACTAGTTACACCCACGTTTAACAGGTAAAAATGTCTACTAAGGCTAAAATGGTATCTGCAGGGGAAAGAAGTCTTTTAAAGTCAACTGGATGATCAGTGATTGACAGTTCTCTCCGTGGCTGAGACATCAACATGAACGCTTCCTACAGCTGATTGGTTGAATGCACTGCCTGCTACGCTGTCATCATGGTCTTTGCTTCTGATTTAAAAACCCCAAAAGTGTGTGACGGCTGAAACATCACATTCCTTTTCACTTAAACTCAAAAGCAGACTGCTGTCCACCTGCTCCGACACACTCCTGTCTGCACTCGTCTTCATTCCCAAATGCAAAATGAGCTGCTGTTAACTCAGGCTGAAGTTCGGCTTTCCAAAATGCCCTGAACATCACTCCTCGCATTGCACCTCAAGGAGAGGCCGGATGTGTTTAATCAAATTTCTGTTTCCATTTTTACAGTTGTAGAGCTGCAGCACCTTTTTGGAAGATTGAACTGAGAAAGTGAGAGCTCATGATGCATTTAATTTGGACTAAATCAAAACTGGATTAAATAGTTACACCCCTGCTGACAGGAGGAAATGTGGGAGCTTTGGGTATATGGAGTTGTTGTACAAAACCTGGATATTATACTAAAGCTTAGAAATAACGTTCTAATTAAAGGAGATTACTGCACAGAGACATATATTAGATGTATTTTACAGAGAGGGCAGAGGTCCTTGTGTGCTCAGTTAAAAGTGAAAACTTACACCCTTTTTTTGTGTCTATGCAAATGGTGTTTAAGCTGTGTTTATTTTAGTCTGTCTCACGCACATCTAATGAAAGAAAACGGCTCATATTTTAAGCATTACAACCATCTAACAGGCTGTGTAGTGGCTTATGCTTTAAGTCTATTTTCTTCTGTTTTATGCACATAATTATGGTTGGGTGTTGGGCTCTGAGAGATGCCCAAATGTTGGTGACCTACACTAAATATTGTGCTTGAATGTATCGTAACTTGTCAGCAGCAAGTAGGAAGTGCTTTGACGTCAGTTTGACATTGTGGTCAAAGAGAGGAATTATAACTTATGAGTCAGTTACATGATGCCATTAGGATCGAAAAGACAACTTCCGTAGACTTTCTTTGTGGAAGAGACATGAAAATTAGTCAGTACATTTACTTTTTAAATAACCAATCAGTCCACTAAAATGTGGAAAATCTAAAAGAGCCACATGATTAAATTATTTTACCCCCACTCAAGTTAGCAGAGTGCTTAACCAGAAGTTATTAGCCGTTCAGCTGGTGAAAGTCGATAGGCCATCGATAGGGAAATAAAGCTTCATTTGCCACAAAGCGACTTTGGATGGGGGCCAGATTAGATAATGTGAAAATACTCGGGTTCAGCTGCTGCTTGCGTCACACTTTTTAAAAAAAAAAGACATGCAAATGACATAAACGCAATTGTTTCAACTTTAAGTGGAAATAGTATTCAACTTTCCACTGCTCTTGAAAGCAGCGGCCTTCACTGTCGATTTTATGCTTCCTTACTGGGGCCACAAATGCTTGCAGGAAATACCTGGTGTTATGTAACCGTTCTGTCTATTTGTGAAAACACATTAGTTTTGCCCACATAGTTCCTACATGGTGCATGTCTACAAACTGTACGATCATCCTGCCATAGTGAGGTGGATGAAAAGTGATCTTACTTGATTAACCAATATTGTGTTAATCAGATATATTTTTGAAGACAAGCCAAGTTCAGCATGCTAACATGCTGATGTTCAGCAGGTGTAATGTTTACCATGTTCACCAACTTACAGCCGAAATACTTTGGGTAGGGACGTCACATGCAGGGATGGTGAGTGTTAATTTTTTATTTTTTTTGATATTGATACCATTATCGAGACTTAACATTTTGAGTCATCATTGATACTACTGTCAGTTCTTTTATATTATTTGGAGGAAAGATGAGGCAACTTTTCTTTTATTTAAATTTCTAATTATTTGAGTTAAATATTTACTTTGAAAAATCTTGGCACCAGTAGTGAAGTTTCTCGCTAAAACTAAATTTTCTTTTTCTTGATGTTACATTTGAACACAACACAACCCCCCAGACCATCCGATTTCTTCTTCACTTGGTTTATTACCTTTTGGCTGGCAATTAAAACTTGATTGGACAATCGATTTATGCAAACCAGTGATTGAATTTAAATGATGTGACTTGACTCAAAATGTGATTTTACATCATAGGACCCACGAGACTTGATAGCAGCATTGATAAGCTTAAACATTATCGATTTTCAGGTTTTGAAAAAAGCAGAACCGGGCCCTCAATAGAGCCAGGTTTCGATCCCCATCCCTAGTCCCATTTCACACAGGTGGAGTGGAGCAGGGTTTTTACCTGTGACACAGACTCTGTCTTTGTAGTGTGTGGTTGCTGCCAGCTTCACTGTTTATATTTAGATTTTTGTCAAGTGATGATTCAGTTGGTTATGCAGGCTTTGGAAGCATCGGCACTATTAACTGGTACTTAATAAATAATTGGATTGTTTTACCAACAAAATGCATTGATTTGATTGATTTATTTAAACGTGAAATGTAAAAACACACTAGGCTTGGGCAGTATCTTATTATTTCTCATACCTTAATACGACCCTGAAATTTCATGGTGATATACTGTGTATACGCTAACAAAATGCTACCATTGTCACACCTATTTTCCGTATTACACAGAGAAATACAACTATGCACTTTTTTCAGTTAAACTTTCTCACAGAAGACTGACAAAGCTTAGTTGTTTTTAACTCATCATGAAACACACTTCATGTTCAGTTACTCTTGCAGTTAATCCCGTTATTAAGTCCACTGTTACAATTACCAGCTCTGGTTTGGTCCAAATAAATCCTTAATTCACCAAGTTAGATGTAAAAAACATGCCGTTATTCCCCATGGTCTCTGTCTCTGCCTGCTGGCTGCCGGCTGTTTACAGTCCTGTAACGTCTCCCTCCATCACCAACTGCCACTGCCAACTTAGGTTTTCAAATTCTTACTTAAAAAGGTAGACTGCATCATATTGTGACATGACTATAATCATTTTTACACCAGTCAATGGAACAAACTATTAAAACCAAAAACAACAGCCAGTAGATAGCAGAGGATGTTTTAGCCAGTTTTGAAAAACATACCTTCGGCATTTCTAAATATCCTCGTTTATCGTAATACGGTTATACAGCCAAGCCTAAAACACACGCAAGATTGTATTTCTTTTTATCATTTTTTAAACAGATTCTACTTGTTTTTTATGGACTTTTATGCGTTTTTTATGTAGGGTGTAGAAAAAAATAGACTAGTCATGGAAAAACAACTTTCGTGGTCAGTGTAGCAGCTTCAGTTGATTATAACAACTCTGGTGTGGGCATGCTGCAGCAGATGTGTTGAGCCGCTGCTATGTCTTGTGTATTTTAGTTAGTTAAGCAAGTTGGGATTCTAAGATACACTATTTTGCAGTAAACACAGAGTGCAGCTGAGGAATGCTGATAGTTTTGCAAATATGTGGTCATAAATCAAAGTATGAACACTTTAAAATGTTGATTGGATGATGACGCTATATAAAAAGTCAGACGCTCACCTAAATTATTACAATTCATCCTTAGGAGAACGTGAATGCCTGAACCACATTTAACGTTTTATTCAAAAGCTGTTGAGCAAATCACTTAAAAACACAAATGTCAACCTCATGGTGACAAAAGAGGAAAAGTCTGAGGATCACCAAAGTTAGGTGGCTTCATCCTCTGGGAACCATGAATGTCTGAACCAAATTTCATAGCATTTAGTCCAATAGTTGTTGAGATATTTCAGTCTGGACCAAAGTGGTGGACAGACAGAACAACATCTGAGCCATCACAGCTAAAAATATACAAACAAAACATGTAAAGATGTTCAATAACGTCTGAAATGATCAGGCTACCATTTAAGATTTGATCCAGCCTCGCTGACAGAAATAAAAAGCAGTTCTGCGGCTGCCGGAGCTCAGACTGTCATCTGCATGACAATAAGATGCACTCGGGTTGTTGTGTGAATGACAGCGGCTGCTCTGCTATCACTTCCTGTCTGTCAGAGTGGATCCCCGCAGGCTGCACGGAGATGAAACAACAAACACAGCTCTGCTCCTGTTGGAGTTTTATTGCTTTATCTTGAATTCTGATCACCTCACAGGAGTGCTGACATGCACGTCAATATCCGGTTATGCCTCAGGACTCTTGAGGGGTTTTTTATTTATTTTGCATGGAAACATCATTTCCTGTTTACCGTAACGGCGGGGAGCTCGGCGGACTGAGATGCTGTGAAACCGGCACCTCGACAGTCATCCTGTTTTTACCTGGTGGGGTTTTAACAGGTTTACACAGGCTTGGTTTCCATGGCAATGCTGACAGTGTTTGGGGAGTTGTGATCAAGGTGTGATGTCGCATGTAAACAGCTGATCCCGAGAGACCATCAGGGCGGAGATGGAAGAGGAGAGGTGCATGTAAGGAAACAATTCAGTGGTTGAAAAAGAATAAGTATACCATAAGCCCTTTAGGACTGTTTGGCGCATTTTACACGTTTCAATCTTCATTTTTTGATAATTTTGGATGTGTCCATGCATATGGCATACATTTTGGCAAGATTGTGTATTTGAGTGTAATCAGTGAATTTGCAGCTCAGCTCCTACAATAAGTCTAAAATACACTGTGGAAACTAAATAGTTACATTCAGACTGTTCAGGTCAAAAAAATCTCCATTGAAACCCATTCAAACTGACATTTTTGATCCCACAGCCATCAGAGCAGAAAAACAGGACTTGTATTATTTCTGGGTGTCATTCTGGGCTTTTGACTCTGAATTTGTCATTTTGACTATTTTCCACCTGATGAGGTCATTTTGACCATATTTGGCATATGGAGGAAATACATGCTATTTCCACTAGGTGACCTGTCACAGTCAATGTAGCTGCTGATCACTGACATATCCCAGACTGTCAGCAGCTACACTCACACACTGACATATCCCAGACTGTGATCACCACAAAAAAACTACTTTTTATTTAGTATAATAATTTTCAGGTACCACTGTTCCAACAATCATCAGCTCCAGTTTGACCCCAAAAATTCTTTAATTCACCAAGTTAGATGTTAAAAACATTATTCCCGACAGTCTTTCTCTGCCGTTTCTGGCTGCCGGCTGTTTACATGCCAAGGATTTTCGGATGTTTCGATGACAAGATCGATAAAATATATATATATTTTTTGCCAGTTCTGATC
Source organism: Plectropomus leopardus (assembly GCF_008729295.1). Taxonomy (NCBI): domain Eukaryota; kingdom Metazoa; phylum Chordata; class Actinopteri; order Perciformes; family Serranidae; genus Plectropomus; species Plectropomus leopardus. The sequence goes on along the minus strand of NC_056468.1, from coordinate 35,830,025 downwards.
CATATGCATGAGTTTATGAGCCAAGGACTTTTTTTTTCTCGTATTTAAGGACATATGGTGCTGTTTTATGCACTCTGACACCTTCTCTATACTAAAAGTACAAAAACAATTCCCAGATTAAATCACATTACTTTTATTGTGAAATAGAAAATAGTTGGGGGGCCACCCGGCACTATATGGGGGCCAGATTTGGCCCGCGGGCCGTAAGTTGAGTATCACTGCTGTAAAAGATGAAACTGTCGAGCAGCTGTGCAGGTTTAAATCACCCTCCTCACGTTCATCACAGCACACTTACAATGTGTTAATGATGCTTCTAAAATCAGCATCATTATTGCAGTGTGACAGAAGCAGCAATGTTGTGAATTATCATCTTTAATTAAAATTTGCTGCATTTCTTTTTGGCTGAAGATAGTCTTTATTCACTATTTTAATCATTTAAGTAGCAAAAAACAAATTAAAATGAGATTGAAATAGTAATCTTTTAGAGAGGAATAAATTGTAATTATAATTTGTGCATTTATTAGTAGTTGTTTACTGACTGATGAGTTAACAGTGGACCGGATCCTTTTTATGTAGCGTCTTATCATCGGACAGAAGGTCACCGCTCCTCAGCAGGATTCAGACTCACGTCACATGTGTCCAGTCTGCACATGATAACCATCAGCACTTTGATGCTGTTTATCCTTTCATTTTTAAAGAATATTGGCTGCAGCGAGCGTCAGTCAGCGCCGGTCAGACAGTTATCTAACAGCCAGCCAGTCAGATGTCTCTCCAAAAAAAAGAAAAACAGCCAACACATTTTCTGAAGACACAAAATGTCTGACTGCTGACTCTTGATGTGGATTTCTAAACAGAGACAAACCAGCCGGGGATCTGACTCATGTCTGCGGAGACGTCAGACCTGACATGTGCAGAGACTTTCATTTACAGCTGTTAAAGTGTGACTCATATCCACAGCGGTTTAACGAGGAGCGAGCGTTTTATTTAAAAGAGTCTGTACCTCTCAGCAGTGATGAATGTCAGCAGTCAGAGCGCTCTGACCAAAGAATCTCTGATTATGTGAATGTGCCAAACTGGAAAACTGTTATTTAACCTTTTAAAACCTGGTTTGACATCAGTTCTCCTGTGCTGCATTCAGACGCCTCTCACAAGCTATTAAACACTCAAACCTGAGCAAAGTGATTTGATTTCAGTGTGTGTGTGTGTTTGACACTGTACAAAAAAATAATAATGTATAAAAATCAATGTTGCAGCTAATCATTGACATATCCCAGGCTGTGATAATCAAAAAATAATAATCTGCTTAGTGTGTAGTATATTAAATATAATTATTTTCTGTGATTTTTCATCTAAAAACGTAGTAGCATCATGACAAAAAACTGGCATTTAAAGGGTTAAAATTCTGAAAATGATTGAGTATTTTATATTTACAATTAGGAATGATTTTGATTGAAAAAAAATAACTTAATGAAATTAGAAAATCATATTAATGTATAACATTTTGGTATAGCCTGATTTTGAAAAGCACATTTTGTGAGCAGAGCGGTATGAGTGTGAGTATTTGACACTAAACAATTAATAATAATAAATAAAAATCTATATTGCTGCTAATCATTCACATATCCTAGACTGTGAAAATACAAATATTTGCTTTGCATGTAGTATATTGAAAATAATTCATTTTTTGTGTCTTCTTTTCATCTAAAAACAAAAACCTGGCATTTAAAGGGTCAAAATGAAAATGAATGAATATTTGGTATTTTTGATTGGGTCTAATGTTGGTTAAAAAATAACTATATGAAATTAGAAATTAAACTGAGTGAAACCAGTGTGTGTAAAATTAAGGCGGGCCCTCAGGGTTAAGTTCGGTAAGCTGGCATCTTCAGATGTTTTTTACAATAAATGGTCTGAAACTCCAAATATTTAGTCAACTAAAACATAAGACAAAACTAAAAACAAGTTGGCATTGTTGCCGATTTTGCTCGAAAATGACACACACAAGTAATCTGTTATCAAAGGTCGGCGTTTCGTTTTCTGTCACTCTGACTGTTTATAATGAACTGATGGACCTCTAATTAACACTCGGTTCTCTGTGGGGACAGAACTACAAACTCAGGCTGTGATTTAGAGTCTGAACATTGTTCTCTACATTTTTTGTTCATCAGGACCAGAAGTTGGCTTCTTATTAACTGAAGTGATTTTGGAGCCTTGTGTGCAGACGTCTGCAAGATGTAGGTGTCTGAATAATTTCAGTATTAGAAACAAGAGATGGTTCAATCAACATCATCAATTTTGCCCAAGATTTCTTCATGCATCATATTCTTGGCAGAGAGCCCAACACTTCCAGCTCAGTTATTGATGGAAACTTGTCTCAAAAGGTGCTTTTCCTCGTGGGCTTTCGGGGAAGGAGTCCTGTTTTGAATTCAGAATAAATGCTGCTTCTGGCTTTGCAGAGTCTTGTTATCCATCCCACAAATGAGCAAGCGGGATGTGTTCAGGGTCATGCTTATTCCAGGGTGACTGAAGACCGTTCCCCATCCGCGGAGACAATTTTCTCACATTTTACCTCTTTGGAAAATATTTATTTTGTCCCGAGTTACTCTAGCTAAAGAAGAGAAGCATCAATTTAAAGCTGAGTGTCAGATCCAGCTTTAATGTCTGTGTTACAGCACAGACTGCTGCTGGTGGAAGAGTTTTGCTTTGGTCTCGTGTGTCGGCTTCAGTGGGCTGTGATTGACAGGAGATTATTGGTCGAAAACATGGAACTCAGACAGGCAGTAGGCAGAGGAAGCCTCCCTGGTGATTTTTTAAAGAAAGCTAAAGCTTCAGAAGTTTTTTAAAATGAGCAGGTGACCTTGAAAGTCCTTTTTTTCCCTTTTAACACCTAACTTCATCAGTATGCCTCGGTTCCTCTCAACATCCTGAGGAAACTTTGTGATGGAGATCTGCAGGTTTGAATTCTTCTAGTTACATGTTTCAACCCAAAAACACGTTGATCAGTGAACAAACAAGATGTTTAGTGTCAAAATGTTTACCCAACCAATTCCAATACGAAACAGTCACGTCTTACTGGAGCTATAGACCAGTGATACTCAAATTATGGGCCAAGGGCCAAATCAGGCCCTCCACAGGGTGCCAGTTGCCCCCCCAACTATTTTCTAATTCCCAATGAAGCTAAATTGATTCACACCGGTAATTGTTATTGTACTTTTCAGTATACATAAGGTGCCAGAGTGCATAAAAAATCATTAAAATGGAGCTTTTTTTTCAATAGTGCAAGTGAAAGATCCCCACAACCCCTCACAGAGGTCCCAGCTAAGCCTCTAATTTCCTAAAATCCTAGAAACATCCTGAAATCCAAAAAATGACCTAAAATTCTAGAAGTGTTATAAAATCCGAGAAATGTCTAAAATCTTCGAAACATCCTTAAATCCTAGAAACATCCCAAAATCCTTGAAATTTCCCAAAATCCTAGGAACATCCTAAAATCTTCTAAAATCTTAGAAATGTCCTAAAATCCAAGAAACATCCTAAAATCCAAGAAACATCCTAAAATCCTACAAACTTCCTTAAATCCTTGAAATGCCCAAAAATCCTAGAAACACCATAAAATCATAGAAACGTCCTCAAACCCTAGAAATTTCCTTAAATCCTACAAATGTCCTAAATTATGAGAAATGTCCTAAAATCTTAGAAATGACCTTAAATCCTGCAAACATGTACGGGGCTGCTGCGCCTGGCCCCTGGCCTCTGGTCATTTTACAAAGTGGCCCCTAAGCAAAGCAAGCTGAGTTTCCCTGCTGTAGACAGTTTTTACTACATCAAAAATCCTAAAAAATCTTGATGTTTAAGGTGCTCATAAACTCATGCACACGGATCAGAACTGGTGAAAAATGTGAGATTTTATAGATCTTGTAATGGGATATAACGAAATGGCTCAACAACAAAATTTCAACGAAGCAGCCCTCACAGTACATTTACTGTTTCTGCACTAGAGATTTCACCAGATTGACTTGAAATTTGGGCAGCACAGACTCTGTGATTCGACAAGGTAATTAGACAGAAGCTCAAATACAAGAGAAGAAGAAGGAGTGCACGAGGAGTAAACGTCAGACTGTATTGTTCCCGACTCGAGGCGCAGAAGTGCAGCACAGCAGCACATGTGGAGGCTGAGAGTCCATTAGGTATCAAAGTATCGATGCCAGCCAGAGTGAGAGGGCTCCACGGTACGAGGTCACGCCCACACACTGCTCGGTCTTCCTCTGCTTTCATTCACCACAGCCTCCACCGCTGAAGGAGAAACACGAATCTCCTCGTCTCCTCTTCACTCCTGCATTTCATATTTTATTCAGCTGCAGCTTTCCTAACATCTCGTTCCTTTTTACTCACAGGGGCTTCTTCTGCTTCTGCTGCTCTGACAGCGAGCGTCTCTCATCTAAAATCTAAAAGATTCTTTCATCTGAGTCGATCGGTGTGGTGCAACAGAAATGAATGAGGAAATTTGGTCCAAGTTAAAAAAAAAAAAAAAAGTTGTGGAGTTGTGTTTTAAAGCTGCGGTTTGAAACATTTCACGGGTTGTTAAAATGTTTTTCACAGCATGAAGAGATAAAATCTTTATTTTCACAAATTGATATTTCTCCAGATATTCTGTTTGGCATCATAACGGGCTACAAGCATCTGCTGTCGCTGCACAATATTATGTGCAGAGTTAGGATGTAACAATACGTCATTCTGGATCCATATATCCATTCAGACTTGATATAGTAATGCATCGTTTACATCCCTTTAGCAAATCTGTTACTTTTGTCCATAACTGTTCATTTAAAAAAGATACAACTATTTGTGTGTTATACACTAACTCGGACTTGTGTTTTGGCACAAATTGTCTCAGTTTTCTGTATTTTTGCAACCCTCAAAAAGCTCAAAATAGTTTAAATCTGTGTATTAAACCATGGTCCAAGTGAAAAAAAAAGTTTTAGCTGCAGTTTGAGACATTTAATGGGTTGTTAAAGTGTTTTTCACAGCATGAAGAGATAAAATCTTTATTTTCACAAATTAATATTTCTCCAGATATTCTGTTTGGCATCGTAACGGGCTACAAGCATCTGCTGTCGCTGCACAATATTATGTGCAGAGTTAGAATGTAACAATACGTCAGTCTGGATCTATATATCGATTCAATACCAATGATCTATATCATCGATTCAAAGTGAAAATGACCATACGTGTAAATTCCCATGGCACATCTGGGTCGCCATTTCCATCCCAGCACACAGTCCTAAACTTTTAAACTGTGCCAAAAAAACACATGAGGACATTTACTGTCTCATATCGATGGCTTTGACTCTGTGATATCAGCAAATATCATGTAATTGTCCAAAGAATAGATATAATTATGTTATATATTATGTTATTTTTGTCCATAACTGTGACATTTAAGAAAATACAATCCTTTGTGTGTAACAGTTACGCACGAAACCGGAAAATGTATTTTGGCATAAATGTTTTCAGTTTTCTGTGCTCAAAATAGTTTTAAAATTATAAATGTGATTAAACTTTAATGTAGAAAAAGTGTAAGCTCTATTGAAAGGTGTGAAAGTTTGTTAGAGGCGAAGCTAATTGTCACATCATCAACATCTCTGATGTTGTCGTCATGTTAGCAGTCCTTTGGCTGGAAGTACAACAGCGTCTGGGTAAAAAAATGACGATCCAAGCTGGAAATACAGTGACGTCTCAATATGATCAAATGCTTTTTGTATCACTGGCTTGGCTTGAAATGTAGTTTTGTTCTGGGAAAAAAACCACAACAAAAACAACCGCTCTTCGCGGCACATCTTGTGTGGAAATGCAGCAATGTCTCAGTAAAAATCAACTGTTTTTGTGGCACTTCCCTGGCTGGAAATGCAGCGATGTCTCGAAAAAAAGGGCTGCTTTTTTGGTGCTGTTCTGGCTCGAAACACAGCAATGATTCAGTAACAAAAAAAACGTTTTTTTGTTGCACTATTCTGGTTAAAAACTCAGTAATAACTTAAGAAAAAAAACAAAAGCAGATGTTTTTTTGACATTATCCTGGCTGGAAATACTGCCGTGGGTCCCTATGGAAACACAGCGCTGATTTTAAAAAAAACGGTTGTTGTTTGTTGGTCTCGAACAATGGTCTGCAGCTTGGCAGGCATCTCGCCTCGCTGACTCTCCATCTACATCCCGATGGCGAAGTCAGCTGATACACATACGTCACTTTAGAAACGTTAATAAACGTTGAAACGATGATCTGACATGTATGAAGCGCACAGATGTAACATACCTATCGTTTACAGAAATGTGTAAGTCCAGTATTCCTAGTTTGAACATGCTTTTGCTGCTGTCAGCACTTAACTATTTGGTAAATATTTCAACCAACAAATCCTCATGATGGTGTCAGAAAACCCAGTCTGGGAGGCGTTACATTTTCTTCCTGCTAACTTGTCAGAGACGTTGTTACACATCTGGGAGCGAACTGTCACATCTGGGGTTGTTGTGTTATTAAAGGCAATAGGTCCGAAGCATTTGCTCTTCACTTGTACTGTATGTCGTCTGTGTCGGCTGTTCTGATTGGCCAGTCAGCCGTCTGAACGGTCTCCCTGTTGTAACCTGATTGAGTCTCGCGTACATTAAAACCGTCTCTGGCGTTGCAGATTGAAAGCCTGTGATGTCTGCCTCGGCTCAGACGCTTTGTAATTATATCATTATGAAAACGCTGCTTGCAAACACACACACACACACACACACACACACACACACACACACACACACAGCTCTGTGAGATTCATTTATGCAGAATTGGGCTAACGTAATTATTGTTAATGGCTGATTGTGCAGCGCTGGTGTTGCTGAAGGAAAGAAAGCGGTTGTTAGTTTTCAGATGTTTTGCAGCAGCAGGAGTTATTATGGCAGTGAGTAATGTCATGCCATTAGAGCTTGTCATTCAATGGGAAGGTAAGTGGTGTGTGTGTGTGTGTGTGTGTGTGCGTGCGCACACACGCTCTTATAGTGATGCTGTAGGGAGAGACAGAGCAGAAAGATGAGAGAGGCTGGAGAGACAAAATGGGAAAAAAAGATGGCTACCATTCGCAAAAACACACAGCCCACAAACCACAGATTGTCTGCGTGCGCACACACACACACACACACACACACACACACAATGCATCCTCTCTCAGCAGTCTGACAATAAAGACAGGCATGATTTCTGTCTGGGAAAAAAAAACTGTCAGTGTGGCTGCTCACTGGGGGATTTAATAGGAGGAGGAGGAGGAGGAGAGAGGAAGGGGGAGAGAGGAGGAGGACATGAGGACAAGAACAAGGTAAAGAGAAGGAAGAGGAAGGAAAAGGAAAACGAGACGCAGCAGTGAGATCGGAGGAAAAAGGAATTGGGAAGAGGAGGAAGAATGGAGAACAGGACAAAGGGGAAAGGAGGACAAGAAGAAAATGGGAGAATGAGTAGGAGAGGAGAAAATTAAGATAAAAATGTGAAAAAATGGAGAAAGCACAAGAGGAGGGGGGTGAAAGAACAAGAAGGGGAAATGCAGAGGAGAAAAATGAAAATAAAAAATGTGAAAAAAATAAGAAAGCACAAAAGGAGAAGAGGAAGAAAAAGGGGAGGAAGAGGAAGAACAGAAAACAAGAAGGGAGAAAAAGGAGAGGAGAAGGAGGAAGAGGACAAAGAGAGGAACAGACGAGAAGTAAGAGAGGTGAAAGGGAGAGGGAGGAAATGGGAGGGCGAGTAGGAGAAAATGAGGGGAAATAGGAGAAACCAGAGGAGAAAAAAAACCAATAAAAATGGTTAAAAATAAGAAAGCGCAAACGTGGAAGAACAAGAATTACGAAAATGGAAAGAGGAGAAGGAAGTAGAAGGACAAGTAGGAGAAAACAAGGAGAGGAGAAAATGTTAAGAAAAGTAGGAAGAGGTTGACAAGAAGGGATGACAAGTACAGGAAAACAGGAGAAAAAAGAGGAGAAAAAGGAGGACAAAACAGAAAAAAAGCAGAGTAGGTAGATTAAGAAGAGGAGGAGAGGGGAAATGAGGACAAGAAGCGAGCAGAGGTAGAGGAGGAGGAGCTGCAGGAGGACGCAAAGATGAGGAGGAGGTGGAGAAAAAAGGGGGGAAGAAATGAAAGATGACAAGAAGCCTAAAAAAGACAGGATGGAGAGGAGGAGAAAGAGGAAGAGGAGATAAAGGCAGGAGTCGACAAAATGTACTTTTCCAGCTTCTCCTGCGTCTGTTACCGGGCCGGCTGAGGGGGCGGAGAGAGGGATGGAGGGAGGGATGAAAAGATGGACGGATAATTGGATCATTGGACTGATTCAAATTCCTCATTGGCATTTTTGAACACATACAGTTGGATCTTCTCTGTAGTCTGAGGCGCATAAAATGTGATTTAAGATTTTTATTTTTTTGAAGCATAAAAACTGAAGATAAAAAACGTGTCTTTGTTTAATTATAGATTTTAGAGGCAGAATTAATGGAAAACTCAGCTGGCTCCCCTGGCACCCCCCTCCCCTCCCTCTGCTGATTAATTTGGGTAAATCCAGCTCTGTATCTGCTGTTTGTGATTCAGCCTCCACACAAAGCTCCTGTGAGTCCACGGAAACATTAAAGTCCAATCTTCAAAGATTTTTCGGCGATCTGTTTTCCTCTGCGGCTCACCACTGAAGTGGATTTAAGGGGTGAAATCGATTCAAGCGCGTCGCTTTTCATTTGGATCCACAACTGCTGTGAAAACAGATTTTTCATTTTTTAGAAGTTTTATCGTTATGTCCAAGTTTGCCTTTTGAACCTACACAATGTTTACATGCACAAAATACTTTTTGCCCGTACTCTGAAAACGACAGTATTCCTACTAAGATGTCAAATGAATATTTATCTAATATATAATGTATAATATATAATGCTAATATATAATGTTTGCATGCAGCCCTGCATACTCTGGTCAGCATGACCTGACTGTTTATCCCGTCAAAATATAGAAAAGTAGAACAGCTGGAGCAGCGCATCATTTTGCTTCTTTGCATCAAAATAGGATTTTTTTTCTCAGTTTCCCATCAGTGGTGGACTTCAAATAACAAATAATAATATCCCGGGTTATTATTTGCTTTAATCACTGAACTCAACAGGCTTATATTTGGGACAGACGTGTGTATGGGACAGGTTTTTATTTATTTTCAAACAAAACTTGCTCAGCAAAAACAGAAAATACAGTCAAATTATCCATTTAACCTTTTGAGACCTGAGCAAATCGGCTTTATTTTATTCAAAAACATGGGAGGAAGTTAATGAGCAACAAAAGAAGAAATGACCCAGAGGTTGGCAAGAAATCTGTGAAAAATACAAGTAAGATTCCTGAAAATGTGGGTTCTGCATTGATTTAGCCCTATTCTGAAAAAGACAATATTCCTACTAAGCTGTTCACACGTCTAATGGAAATGAATAGTCCACTAATATTCCCATTTACATGCAGCCTTACATAAAGAAATTAGGGTGCCCTCAAATGTCGTTCATCACATCGAAATATGGAAAAGTAGAACAGCTGGAGCCATTTTTCATGCGTTTTTGCATCATAATAGGATTGTTTCTCGGTTTCTCACGGGTAGTTGACTTGTTGGATTGTGCAAGCTCAGCCTGCCTCTCTTATTCCTTCAACCATCTTCTTAAAAAGGTCGGTACTTTAATAATTTTGCTCATCTTTGATATTGAAGTCTTTCGTAATGTTTAAAAGGAGGTGTGTTTCTTCTTCCGACCAGAAAGGTGGATTTTTCTCCTGTAGAGCCATAAAATATTGTAATCAGCCAATGATAATGTGTCTCTTGGCCTTTCAAGTAGCACTGACGTCAGGTGGTGATAAGCTAATTAGTCAGGTTTCCAAATAATTAACATCTTTCCAGTTTCTCAAGATCATTTTCTGATCTTGGGATAATTTATTATTGATAAGTTGAAAAAACAAATCTTAAGATAAAGATAAATATCTTGTTTTCAGGTAAAGTCAAAGGTAGATATTAATGAACATATCTGTATTTCAAAGATAATCGCTTTGTTATGGTGAGAAAATTGTGCTTTTTATGACATTTTGATCCCATTTTCAAAGCAACATAACTCCATTATTGCAGGATAAAAACATCTGAAATTAACTTTTCTGTTGTCTTGAGATAACGGGCTAAAAATATGTACTGCAACCATGCTGCTCTCATTTTGGATATCTTGCGGTTTGTGTTGTGTTTTGGAGCATTATGTGTCTCTGTGATTTTGGAAAGGGAGAGAGCTGGAAATAAGAAATCCGATGAAACGTCTCTGTTTTTGTGGAATATCTCGGGGGTTTGGTAGTTTGTCTGGTGATTTAGTAACGGATTCTGTGAGGACGGACGGGGGAGGATTTTGTCTAAAACAAAGTGAGAAAGACAGATTCTGTGTTTGTGCACAGCTCCGGGGTCCATGCATATTTTAGTGTTGTTTGGGTCTTTGTGTATTTCTTTGTGTATTTCGTGCTCTGCGTGGTTTAGTGAAAGCAGTAATACTTGATTTTCTCTTCTTTTTTTTTAACATCTCAGTCTTTGTTGCGCAGCCACAGATACTGAAGGACTCACAAAACAAAATATTGGAGAAAAAAACAGCTGAAATCGATGATTGCAGAAGCTGGAGGCGAGAACAGTGATGCAGAGTTTTAATCAGCTCCTGGGAGGAGAGAAAAATACTGAACAAGGAGTGAAAGACACTCATAAACATGAGCTATTGGACACAACAGACGAACTCCTCTTACCCAAAACACAAAACGAGCCAAAATTAATCGCATGATCTTTTTCCGATGGATTTGCAGTTGAGGCAGCTAATCGTTGGGCACAGGTCGTGTAAAAATCCCAAACAGTCATGGAAGTTAAAAATAGCTTTGTGTAAATATTTACTGCACATAAACCTGATACTTTACTGGGTCACCTAATATGTTTTTTTTCTCCGCGTGTGATGGCAGTTTTGGTCGGTTGTTTGTTGTTTGATCCACACTGAAATATCAGGTCCTAGTTGTTCAACATTTTGTACAGACCTTCATTGACGACTATTTCATGAAATTTGGCTCAGACATTCACGTCCCCCTCAGGACGAATTTTGATAACTTTGGTGATCAGCATCCAGTCAGCAGTCTTGGTCAAGTCGTGTGCTTATTGTTGCCTTGAGGCTTCGTTAAATCCGGGGGGACCATGCAGCGCACCGTGTTTAACACGGAGGTTATTTCTGTTGTATTCCTGCTCCAGCATCTTAACCAAAAGCCCCCGATCCATGTGGGCAGTCAGAGCGAACCTGACACGAGGTAACGGTATTGTCAGCAATAGCATTAAATCATTACGAGTGTTACCACGTTTCCCTACAATGTTACAGACCTGGCTGTGGGCCGGGACAACAAGACCCCCGCCAGGCCTTAACGTCAGCGAGGTTTGCACCCTCAAGAGGTAGAAGCAAACTTGACCCTCCCGATGTTCCCGGGAGACTCCCATTTTTCCCTGCCCTCTCCTGGTGTCCAACGTCACATTTTCCCCGTATTTCTCCCCATTTACAGCCCTGGACCGTGTGTGTACTCTCCACGGGGGACAGGCAGTCATGCCCGCACCAACATAGGAAAGAGGGAAATTTGTGTTTCTGTGTGCGCCACCAGGCCTGCAAAAATTGAAGGGGAAACTTTAGACTGTCTTATTTTCTTCTCTGTATTTTACTTTTAAACTTTACCAAAGCAAGAAAATGTAATGAAAATTTAGTGTAGTTTATGAAAAAAGTTTTTAAAACTTGGACGAATGACTTTCCAACTCGGAAACTATGACCGTCTGACATCGCGTGAGCGCAGCATTAAACGTTGTTCACCTCATAGGAAATTTGTCTTTAGCTTCGCTCAAACAGAGAAACACAGGGTCAGCAGCAAAGCCGCGCCCCTGGAAATGATGCTTTCCCAGCTGCTCCTGGCCAAGAAATATAGGCGAGTGTGGCACATAAACCCTGTAAAAATGTCAGATTTGCAGATTTTAAGGGTAAAATGCAGGTTTTTTTGGACAGAGCCAGCCGAGCGCTCTTCTCTTGTTTCCAGTCTTTGTGCTAAGCTAAGCTAACCAGCTGTGGCTTCATTTTTACTGTACAAACATGACATGGTGTTGATCTGCTGATAAGTGTGTTTCTCTTCAAATTGTCAAAGTATTCCCTGGAGCGTTATAAGCATCAGCACGTTACGTTGTCACACATCTCCCACAGCATTCACACGCCGTGCCTTACATGCAGAAGCTCTCCGTTGTGTTGCTGTGATTTTTCTGTGTATTGTAGATTTTTTTTAATTAAGAAACAATGTGAGAAATAATGATTTGTTTGAAGCATTTAACACACGAGGGAGCGGGCGTGTGTTTTTATTGTTGTTTGGCCGCGCGACTATCGCTGCTGTGTGGATTGCGAGTGAGCGCTGTTGTTCTGGGCGTCTGAGGGAGGAAAAGGCGTTAACGGCAGAGCAGAAATCACCGGGGATGGTGATTCTTCTTTTATGGTTAATTTGCTTTGTGATTTGGTAGAAGAAGTCCTGGGTGGTCTTCGTCAGCAGCTGTGTGGGAGTTAACAGACGGTTTCAGGACGCACAGAGGATCATCTGTCTTTTGTTTTATTGCTCTTTCGCAGGATAAATTTGCATTGTTTTAACATAAATGCAGTGCCGCTGAAACAAAGATTATTATAATACCTGGAGTACAGACACTGTCAGCATGGGACAGCGTAGAATAGAAACTGAGCCCGGGAGTGTTGCTGAGCTTCCTCACAGGCACCAGAAGAGGAAATCATTGTTTTGAGAGTCGCAAACACACTAAAGGGATAACTTTACAGCGACACGGGGAAATAAATAAATCACAAGTCCCCTCAAATGAACTCTTTCATGAAAATCTCACCCTCCGTGAGTTATGAGACTCGTGCTGCATGGTATGACCTAGAATTTGCATCATGGTACATTCTGCCAGTTTCATGGTTTATTATGGTATTTTCCCCCTTTGTATAGATTTATTAGTGGTGGTATTTCATACTTTCATACTACTCTCATACTTTCCTGAAATTTCCCCTGGATTTGCAGTATATGATGGCATTAGTAGATGGGTTTCCTTTAACTCTCTAAATTTGCGCTAATTGAAATTGGGAATATAAAATATAAATGGAAAAACGTTTATTTAAAGAACACTGCCATTTATCGCAAACATTTTTTTTTCGCTTGCATGAGGTTATATTTCAGGCGATTTGAAGAAGCTGTATTTTGCAAATCTGCAATGGAAACCAGTTTTAGTCTTTTCTAGGTCACATGATGCTATGGCTATGTGCTTGTCGGTAGGAACTGGCTCCCTCATGATGCAGCAGGAGCTACAAGAGCTGAGATTTACTAACTAGATTACTGGCAAAAGTAACCGACGGGTTAGTTTTATTTTGTTTCTGTCAGGTTCGAATGAAGTGTGCTTAATGATGAGCTAATGTCAGTCGGCGACAGAGAGAAAGTTGAATTCATTCCACCAGTAGAGACTGGAGACTAAGCTCTGGTGGTGCATGCTGTGCACTACGTACAATGAGTTTAATCCTTAGGGACTGGTGCATTTAAGGTGCTTTTCATTCTTCATTTTTTTGATAATTTTGGCTGTGTTCATGCATATGGCAAAAATTATGTCCTGATTGTGTATATGTTTAATGTGTAATCAGTGAATTTGCAGCTCAGCTCCTACAATAAGTCTAAAATACACTGTGGAAACTAAATAGTTACATTCAGACTGTTCAGGTCAAAAAATGCTCCATTGAAACCCATTCAAACTGACATTTTTGATCCCACAGCCATCAGAGCAGAAAAACAGGACTTGTATTATTTCTTGGTGACTTTTTGACTTGGAATTTTTACTATTTTCCTTTTTATTTTTCATTATTTTATTTTGCTATTTCCACGAGGTGACCTGTCACAATCACAGACAAAAAAATTACTTTGAATGTAGTATTTTGAAAATAATTATTTTTTTCATCTAAAAACACTGGCATCATGACAAAAACCTGGCATGTAAAGGGTTAAAATTCTGAAAATTAATCTATATTTGGTATTTCTGACTTGGACTGTTTTTTAAAGCAAATTATCTTGATAAAAGTAGAAAGTCATATTAAGACGTGATATTTTTTAAAGCTTAATTTTGAAAAGCGCATGTTGTGTGCAGAGCGATACGAGTGTATCGCTCTGCACACAGCAGCAGGTCCTTAAGGGTTAATATTGAATATGTGCAGATATCCAGTCCACGGCGCTGGAGCGGCAGTGTAACCTTGGCAATAACCTCTGCAGCTCAAACCGCCGTAGAAAAAAAAATAGCTGAGGGATTTTAAAGAAAAGCACAGAGCGCTGCCGAGTCTTTTTATTTTCTCTCCAAAGACGTGAGAAAGAACTGTTTTCTTGTCAGATTGGAGAGCGACCTTTTGTGAGTAACTGATTGATCTCCATAATAACACAACAGAAGCACAACTCCTTTATCTGGGAAAGCAAAACGCCGCAGAAGAGCTGGTGTTGGACTTGACAAAGCGCTGCTGTTTTCTCAAGTCTTTACAGACAGGGAACGTTTTTTTGTTTTTTGGGGGGAAATCACTCAAGAATATCGCGCAGTGAGATATCTGTCAAGTCTGTAATCTTTATTGAGTCATAACGGCGAGAGAAATCCTTCATCGCTGATTGCTGCTGCTCCCTCAGCAGAATTATATCCCAGAGCTGTTGTAATTGGGACCATAATAAGTGGTGGAGATAAGAGTGAGGCTCTTATAGGCGCCGGTGACTTGGTATTTCATTACATGTAACCATGGTGATGACAGTGGTTAAGATCACTCACAGGCTTTGAGGACTGAAAAATGGTTGTCTTGGTTTTTATGAAACGCTGCTGGAGACTCGAAGCAGAACGGAAAAATGACACGACGGCGGTCTTTGCCCCCCTCTGAAGAGAGTGTTTGTTCACAGCGTCTGGAGCGTCAGTCATTAGAGAGCTTCACAGAGCTCATTCTGGATCTGATTTAATTATCTTCAGGTGTATCCAAACAAGGTCTGACAACAGCCCTGATGCCAAACTACACACACGGCAAGACTAACGTAAAACGTATAAACAGCACAGAATGTCTTTAACTCTCTAACACCTGAGCATATTGGCTTAATGTCATAAAAAATAAATGAATTAATAAAATTACATTTTTAAGAAAGGGGGAAGAAGGCAACGAGCAACTTAGCAAAACATGGATAAAAAATAGGCAAGAAATTAGCAAAAAATCACAAGAAAATTACCATTGCTCACCTGCCTTTCCTTTTTTCTTCATATTTGTATCATGGCCTCTATGTACGGCTGGGCGATAAAACAATAACGATATCAATCGCGAAGTAATTTTTCCTCGATTGAAATATGAGACGTAGTCGACAGAACGCGTTCCAGCCATGTTTTTACAGTTTGACAGAAGTTGAAGTCAGAGTCCTGCAGTCAGGAGAGGTTGGTCTATTATCAGCACAATGTGCTTAAATGTACCTGAAGTTTGTTACAGTTATTAATAAACAATAATAAATCATTTGTTTATTACACTCTAACACACCATGGTCACATGAAACTGTGTCAGTGAGCTATGAGGCGAAAAATCAAACCACCAATAAATATTTAAACCAAAGTTAACCGTATGATATCTTCATATCTCACTTTGGCGAAAAAGAGAACCTTTAAGCCTGACAGAAATAGTGATTTGATGTATATCGTGGTATATATTGATATCGACATGAAAAAAATACCGTGATAAGACTTCAGTTCATGTCGCCCAGCTTTACCTTTATGTATATATATATTTAAACAATTTGTAATTCTTCTCTTTATCCACTTTATTTTGAAGTTTGGAGAATTTTGGTCACAAAGCTTTTATTTTGAAGTGGTGTCTCTGTTTATTCTTGCGATACATTTTATTTCTTTGTGTTCGAAGCCAACGTTTGTCGACACTCTGTGAAACAAAATTCAGTATTTGTGGTAATTTATAATATATAGACCTTGTACTAATGACTAAGGAGAAATTTGGACCCCGTGGCTGCTGGACCAGTTGGGGATCTTTTAGTCCAATTTAATGTAAAAAACAGATTTCTGTTAAAGGTTTTTTGGAAAACTGTCAGAGGCTGCTCTCCAAATGGAGGTGGAGAGTAAAATGTCCAATGATTAGCTGACACAAAGGACAAAAGTATGAGACTGACGCCCAGATTTTCCTTTAATGTCGTGTTAAAGCTTCAGACCGCACAAATCAATAAATAATCTGCATACTGCTGATCCCCGTTTTGGTGGAGCTGATCCCCACAGACGACTTAAACAGCATACAAATCTCATTTCCCGTGTCAGCACGGAAACCATTTTTGTGTTGTAGTCGCACTGGATGAGCTCCAGTAATGTTGCCTTATTATACTGTTGATTTCTGCCAAGTTCTGCGCCGAAGTGGCAGCTAATTATAACGTGCAGCTCCTGCATGTATGTGCTGGCTGGAAACATTCGTCCCAACGAGGGTGAAGTCTTTGCATCTCACAGACTCCGCCAGTCATGGAGAGGCAGATAAATGGAAATAGATGGGGTGAAAAAAAAAAGATTTTCTAAGTCTGGATATAGTTGAGAGATGATTAGCTGCCACTCAATATTAGGAAGTCAGTAACTGCAGACTGTGGATAGAATAATGAATGGTATGACATTTGGAGAAAATGTCTCCTCTTCTAAAATGTCCTTCCATTATACAGCCGGATCCAACATTCAGATAATCAGATGTCAGTTGGATTCACGTCAGTAATATTAAATGACATTAATAATATTTTTTACTTCTATTTTTGACTCTCTGTCTATCGACTCCTCAAGCGTTTTCTGGAGAAATATTCGGAACAGCCATCAGCCCAAATTTCATTACATTTAGTGAAACGTAGTTTATTATCTGAAATCTTTTTTTTTAATATTATCCAGTCTTTATTGTTATGTTATCTTTGTTTTCACCTTACATTCATTATCTAATCTTATTTGTTAATGCATGTTGTTATCTCTTATTTGCTGTTGTCTCCTTATTTTTATTGATATTTAACCCTTAGAGACTTTGCCGCATTTTCCACACTTTTCATTCATTTTCTGATAATTTTGGCAAGATTGTGTATTTTGTTTTCATCTTTGAATTTGCAGCTCAGCTCCTACAATAAGTCTAAAATACACTGTGGAAAACAAATTGTTACAATCAGACTGTTAAGGTCAACTCCATCCATGCTCAATTAAAACCCATTCAAACTGACATTTTTCAATCTCACAGCCATCAAAGCAGAAAAACATGACTTGTATTATTTCTGAGTGTCATTCTGGGCTTTTGCTGTGGAATTTGTCATTTTTACTATTTTCCACGTTCATTGACATATCCCAGGCTGTCATCAGCAAAAAAGACAAAACTTTGCATGCAGTATATTGAAAATAATTTTTTTTTTGTGTTGTTTTTTTAAAATCTAAAAACATAGTTGCATCATGACAAAAATCTGGCATTTAAAGATTAAAATTCTTAAAATTAATGAATATTTGGTATTGATGATGAGGACTGATGTTGGTTAAAAAAAATAAACTCAATGAAAGTAGAAAATCATATCAATGTATAATATTTTTATAGCCTGATTTCGAGTGGTATGAGTTTAAGTATTTGACAGTACACAAAAATAATAATGTTTAAAAAATCAATGTTGCTGCTGATCACTGACATATTCCAGGCTGTGGTCATTGTTAAAAATCTACTTTGCATGTAGTATATTGAAAATAATTAATCTTGTGTCTTTGTTATTTTTTTTCATCAGAAAACACAGTGGCACTGTGACAAAAACCTGGTATTGAAAGGGTTAAAATTCAGAAAAGTAATGAATATTGGACTGATGTTAGTTAAAAACGTAACTTGATGAAAGCAGAAAATAATATTAATGTATAAGATTTTTTAAAGCTTTGTGCGCACAGCGATATGAGTGTGTCTAATATTAAAGCGGGCCATAAGGGTTAAGGGAAAACAAAAAACAAAATACAACTGCGGAAAACTGACATGGCTGATTGTTAATGAATGCCCTCTTTATGCCTCCAGGTGGACCCCATGTTCACGGTGCCAGCTCCCCCTGTTCCAGGCCACCCCGGGGGCCCCGGATCCTCTCTGCCCTCAGCCCCCTCCTTCTCCCCTCCGGCCCTGCCCACCTCCAACCCCAAGCAGCTGGTGGTGAGGACGAGGTCTATAGGCACCAACACGCAGGACGGAGGCGTCTCAGGAGCTCTGGAGGGCGACTCGGCCTGTCTGGGACCCTGCCAGCCCGGGACCAGCGTCAACCTGGAGGGCATCGTGTGGCACGAGACCGAGGAGGGTAAGAAAAATGTATTTTTAAGTATTTAAACTGTCGTGATGCTCACTGTGATAAATTTCACACCGTTAGGTTTTAAAGCTCTAGTAGTAGATTTTCATTCTGAAAAGTCTTCAAGTTGTCCCGTATATGTTATTATTTTATTGCTTTTTTTGTCAGGTATTTTTTTAAACTTTATTATTAGGGCTGTATAAATAAAGTTATAGAAGTCAATGGATCAAAACAAATGTAGAAATCTAAAACATTACAGTGACAGTTTGCAATTTGTGTCCAATCAACTAAAATAGGCCCAAAAACGCTGTAAATCTCCTTTTACTGTAATATGCAGTGTTCCTAAAGTCACAGAAATCCTGAAAAAGTCATGGAATTTCATGATCTAATTTTCCAGGTCATGTCTAACATTTTTAAAGGCTTTTGGTAGATGACTATATTGACTATATTGAATGACTATATTTTTTATTTATTTTACCACCAATTTTTAAAGAATACTTGCCTTCCAAATCCGAGGCTGTATTTCATTTTTTAAATTTATTTTGACATTGTTGACTTTTTCTTTGGCGAAGTTTATAGAAAATGGGTTTGGAAGTCATGTTTTCTATAAAAAAAAAAAGTGTATTTTTCTGGTGATTTCTTGACTTTTTTTTCTTAAATTTTTAAAAGGCATGTTTTCTTCTAAAATCACCAAAATAACACCATTTATAATAGACAGAAACTGGAAAAAAAGAAAAACAAGTCATGAATTTTGTTGTGTGAAATTAGGTGTTACAGTAATCTCCTGTGGATATCTCTCACTTAATGTAACAAAAAGGCAAATTTACTTTCTGGAACTGAAGACAAAATCTAGCTTTAATACATGTCGATGTGTGACAGCGTTTTGTTTACCACCATATATGTTTTTATTTAATTTTCTCCCCAAGTTCCAGGTCTTCCTCCGTATATGCTCGCTAGCTTAAATTATGTTCGAATAGAGTTTGAATCCAATATGTTTGAAAAATGCAGGGCAAGATATTTTTTCACTATTATTATTCTAGGTCCTTGACTAGTCATGGAAAAGTTTTGAAATGTTGTCTGTGAAACATGTGCAAAACCTGTAAATGTCAAAAGCAGCGATATTGTTTCAGCATTTTCCCTTTTACGATTGTAAGTCCTCAAATGCTGAACAATGTGAGGCACAATAACGTGGTTTGATTTGTGTGTGTGTTTTGAAAAGAAGCAGAGATGTGAACAAAATCATGCAAAGAGAACTAAATAACCCTGAAAGTCAGCGTTTCCAGTCGGTGCAGGTGAGGACGTGGAAAGTCTCGGGTGTCAAACGAGTAAACGAAATACTTTTGTCTCGCCTCAGTGAGAGCAAAGATGGTGAAAAACGAATCAGCAGCTTTTCTGATCCCCAAAGCTTGACTCGACTTTGACAAAAGCCTTGACGTGTAGAAAAACGTACCTCTCGCCGCACAGTGTCTGTTGTTTTCACATTTGAGGATTAGCGGTTGAATCAGTGACTGTAAACAGACTGACGATCACAAACTATTGTCACTGGACCCAGGCTGAGTGGGAGCGAGGTGTGAAAATTCAGGTGCTAGTTTCCAGCGAATGGTTTGTTTCTGTCCTCCTCATTAAAACTGAAGATCGTGCTGTTTGCAGGATGATTTCAACAAGGGAGGCTGTAATTGGAGACTTTTCATTTTTAGAAAGACAGCATCTAAATTTGTACCAGCTCCAGTGAGACAGTCTGTCCGGACACAAAGCTGAGTAAATATTTCTACCTACTTCCAGGTGACTTTTCAGGTTTACTGGACTGTTTCTGTGTTTCCAAAATGAGACAGGAAAACAACAGAACTGGCTGTTTGGTAAATTAATCTGATTTATAGCAAGAATTTGCAAGTAAATGTATTCGGCAGCGTTTACAGTCAAATGTTTTTGATGCACTGTAGACCCAAGTTTTGATAAATGAAAAATCTGTGTAGTTGGTTTGTGTCGGACAGTCTGAAGACGCCCTGCAGCAACTTTGGTGTCAACTCAGCAAAAAAATGTGGGAGGAGATAGGTTTAATTAGTGTGACAGTTTTTGGTAAAAACAGAGCGATGGACTTCATAATTTGTACCACAGTGAAGTGAGCAGAAGTTGCACAATAGGGCCGACATTTTGGTGTAAGTTGCAAAGCTGCAGCACGGACAAATGAGAATATTCAAACAAAATTTAGGCGGCCACCGTAGCGCCACTGTCAGGCCATCGGCTTGTGTTTGCAGCTGAGGAAGTTCGGCGTTGGACTGAGCCGAAGTGCAAAGTTTGGTTTATTTTCATACATTGGAAGTTGTTTTTCTGCCTCTAACTTGTATATTCCCAGAGCGTTTATCTGCATCCCATAGTGTTAATCTGTGGATGGAGTTAGTTCAGTACTTATCATGTGACCTAAATTTGGGGATTTTGGTCATGTGATAACGGGTGGGCACATATGAGGGGAGATATAAACCAGTCGCCTTTGAAATGTGGAGTCAGATGTGATCTGACTTTAACTCTGTCCCAGCTGATGCTTTTGGTCTGATGTTTGCAGGTTGCACTTGTTGTTTAGCTTCCTCTTGTAATAAAAAAACATTGTTGTGTGTGAAAAGTGATGGAGGAGGTAGTTTACAGCTTGCACCATACTAAATGTGCTGGTCAGTCTGTGGGAAATAGTTAGTAAAAGAATATAAATGATACTGATCATTCAGCAGTTGGTGTTTTTCTAAGTATCTGGTGAAGATTTGGAGGTGTTACTGAGTGATTTAACACTGCTGAAGTTTGGTAAAGCATTGTGCTTTTTGTTATCTCACATCAGACTGGTGAGTCACTGGCTCTCCGTTCATCCCTCTGATTGTTGTTGGCTCTGTTTCACTAAAGTCAAGCCTGCAAGTTGCTGCTCCGCTTTGTGTTTGTATTTTTAGTAAATTTGACTGGACGAGAGAAAAAGAGTGCTGAGTCAGAGTACAGCAGCACTGAGACTTTGAACGGTATCTCTCTGTGTTACTGCTGCTCTTAACTGTTAACCTTTAGAGGCTGTTTGGAGCATTTTACGCGCTTTTCATTCTTCAGTTTTTGATCATTTTGGCTGTATTCATGCATATGGCACACATTTTAGCCAGATTGTGTATTTTTGTCTAATCTTGGCATTTCCAGCTCAGCTCCTACAATAAGTCTAAAATACACTGTGAGACTAAATTGCTTCATTCAGACTGTTAAGGTAGCGGGGCCCCTAAGGGTTAAAAATCTCTATATTTCAACAGTTTGCTCCTAAAAACATTAGAAATTCATCCTGTTTGTCCAAAATGAAATTGGGTTTCGTTCTGACTAGTGTGGGTTTGTTGAACATATGTCTCTAGATGCTCCTTCATACTTTTCAAACTAAAATAACCAAAGTGGATTTTAGTAAAAACATGGCTGCATATCCTCATCAGAGCAGTTCTGGCGTCGGGCTGAAGCAGTAAAGTCCAAAACAAGACGAAAAGTAGAACCAGAAACCCGTCCAACACTACAAAATGATACCATGGGAGCAGCGGGCGGCGGATCAGACGGCCCGATGATTCACCCGCTGATTTCGACGCCATCGCACTTTGATAGGCCGTTAACGAGGACAGCGCTCGGCACGGCGGCCCCTCGGCGGAGGTGTAATACCTTACTGCGGGCTGCTAATGAATAATCCCATCTCCCGGTGCCCGGCTCACCGTGCCAGCCGCGGGGCCTCTGAAGTGGAGCGTTGAGTTTGGCGGGGAGGCGTTTGTATCCCGGCCCAGTATTAATTAACTGGAGCTCCTCACTCCGCCCAGGCAAAAATAAAAAGAGAAAAGAGGGGAGAAAACAAACACAACACGGGGGGAATAGATTCTGAGCGAAGAGGGCTGCTGAACAGGCCGCAGAGATGGAGAGAGCAGAGACGGAGAGACTGACGGTGAATAATATATGTGCTGCTGCAGACTGCGTTCATATAGAGGAGAGATGGAGAAAACCAGACGGTGAATAAAACTTCAGTCAGAACAACCAAAACACAACGTTATTGCAGACCTTGACGACATTAAACTTGTAAAAAGAAAAAAAAACCCAATACAAATTAGAAAGCAGAGCACAAACCTCCTCCAAGGCTGCAAAATTCTTTAACATTTGAAAATAGCTTTTGATTTAGCCGTCAATACCTGCCTCCCAAAATCTGAACTGCCATACCTGCTTTATTGTGTTTCATGTAAGCATCTTTTAGTATCTTGTATTCTTTATTTTGTTGTTGTTTTCGTTTTGCATTTCATGTAAAGCGTCTTTGAATACTTGGAAAAGTGCAATATAAGTCCTATCAATTATTTTGTTATTATTATCATTAATAATAATAATAATAATAATAATAATAATAATAATAATAATAATAACTATTGTTGTAGTTATTATAATTATTATTATTAGGAGTAGTAATAGTATTATAAAACAATGCAGAGCAATTAGTCAGTCAGACAAATTAAAGTTTAGGGTTAGGTAAGTTTTAAAACTCATGTAAAAAAAAAATAAATATTTTTCTGGTTCTCCAGTATGAAAATTTTCTGCTTTTCTAAATTATTTTAGAGAAAACAGAATATTTTGGGGTTTTAGACTGTTGGTCTGATGAAACAAGACATTTAATAACATCACATTTGAAACTTTTAACTATTTTCTGAAAAAAAAAAGTAATCTAAGGATGAGTCGAAAATTAAAAAAGACAAAAAAAAAGGTTAAAATTTTAAACTTGCATGATAACGCTAGCCTGTCTTCATTTAGTTATCAAATACTGCCATTTTTGGGATGATTTCTGCATAAGATCTTGACGCCAATAGCCACCTTTTGCAGCTGTGTGAAACGCCACCGGGCGACGTTAGCTGAGAACGCCACCGGACAAAATCATCCGCAGTGTCACTGTAAGCCTCCGGGTGGCACCTGCCGCGTCCACATGATACGCCAATATATGGCAACATGTCGACCTGCTGCTGGTAGTGATGTGAAATAATGAGCTGGATGGTCTTTAAAAGGCGTGCGGGAGGGAATTGATCAAACAAACCATGGACTTTAACACGCGTTCGCTTCCTGTCTAAATGTGATTTTTTTTCCACGCCATACCCTCCGCCTGCCTCATCTGTCCATGCGCTTCTGTTGACGTCCCGGCAGCGACATCACCAGCAGACGCAGGATGCCTAGAGTGTAATATTTAGACACACAAGTCCACTGACAAAGCGACGACTTGGGATGAGAACGTGTTGGTTTTACTCAAGTGGCAGATCTGATTTAAGAGCAAAAAGTTAAAATGTTCAATAACGTCCTCAATGTCGTCCTCTGAAAAATCCCTCACATTTTCTGTGGCCGGTGGCTGAACTCAAACACCAAATCTGACTCGAATCTGTTGTCTGAGATTTCCTCCTAAAACAACAAACAGACAAACAAACGAGCAGGACCGAGCACTTCGCGTCCTCGGTGGAGGAGCTAAAAAAAAATCCCCCCAAAAAACATCAAAGCGTCGAGTTTCCAGGTTTGTGAGAGTAAACAAACTGCAGCAGCATCAGTGAAGCCGAGCAGAGGAACAACGGACAGAAATAACACAATGATAAATCTGGAGCTCTGACGGTCATGGAAAACCTGGAAGAGTCAGGGATTTTTACAGTCACATTTTCCAGGCCTGGAAAACTAATGGCACCAGTAAAAATCATTGAGAATTTTAGAAAAGTCATGAAATTGTGCTGCGTGTAATAAATTAAATGACATCAGTGTAACATAACAGTGAATTTATTTTCTGTAGCTGACAACATAATGCTGTGATTTTTTTATAATTTATGTTTTATTATTATTATTTTTTTTGGCTTTTTTTCAGATTTTTCTAGCTTATTTTATTTTTTTATTTTATTTATGTATTTAAGAAAAGTGGTTTGGAAGGCATGAATTCTTTTTTTTTAAATGGCATTTGTTTTTCTTTAAACATTTTTTAGTTGAATTTTATAGAAAACTTAAAACTTTGGGGTGTTTTTTTTTCTTAAATGGGGTGTTTTTAAAATTACCTAAATGAAACCATTTTAATATACAGAAACTGTAAAAATAGAAATTATTGCTGGATTTTCATATTTATAAGTGAAATTTTCTACTGAAACTGTATCTGAATAGAGTTTTAATCCTGTATGTATGAAAAACAATGGGCAAGTGGGGCAAGAAAAAAAAAAAATATATATATTTTTCGGGTCCTTGAAAAGTCATGGAAAAGTTGTTATTTTTTTTCCATGACTGTGTGTTAACCCTGAATATAAATATGCAGACATTAAGTTTATAATTTAGTATACAGGGAGAGTCTGAGAAACAAGGACAAAGATGGAGGGACAGAAGGGAGATAAAGGAGCGAGGAAATGGATTCAGTCTGACAGGACGAATGGACAGACGAGGAGACGAGGGAGAGACGTGAGGAGATGGACAGAATGGCAACAGAGGTTTTTGTCTATATTTTTAAACCACCGGGGGGACGGAGAGACAGAGAGGACTGTAAAGACGGAGACGGACAGAAACAAAGGGATGAAGAAGGATCATCTGCGATGGACAGTGTCAAAGAGGAGGTGAGGAAAGACAAAGAGAGTATTTTTTCATTCTGAGGCGTCCTCCCTGCCGCTCGGGGACGACTGTTCAGGAGGCGGAGGGATAACTGGAGCCCCCCTCCTTGTGACGGCGGCGGAGGGATACGAGGGGAAGATGCCGGTTGCATGTTAATTAAGCAGAATACTAATTGGAAAGACAGAAGAGAAGACGAGAGCACCATTTCACCCCCTCTCATCTCCTCCTCCTCCTCCTCCTCCTCCTCCCCCCCCCCTGCAGGAGAGCGGAGTCTGATGAGCGCTAATCAGATGGTGATTGGCTCGACTCTCAGCTGAGCTCCACTCACGGTTCAACATGCTCCGTCTGTCCGTCTGTCTGTCTCTCTTAATGCCAGAGATAAAGTCAATTACAAGGATGATCAATAATTACGGTAAACACACGAAAAATCAGGGTTCCCACGGAGCCTTGAAAAGTCTGAAAAGGCATTGAATCCATTAATCTAAAAATAAGGCCCTAATTTGTATTAAATTGACTTAAATTATTCTTTTCAAAGTCTGAAAAATGCTCAGACGTACTGTAGTCAGCCGGATTTGATGAATTGCTTTTTTTCTGACATTACACTGTAAAATCTCCAAATCACTTTTTTATATTTTTAATCAGATAATTTGATAATAATAATAATAATAATGTTCTTAAACTTGTCATCATGGAAATCGAAGCGGTGGAATCTCACATGCAGAGTGAAAAACAGAAAACCGCCCAGAAACACCATTTGACGAATATAATCTAACTTTTTCACAGGACAAAAAAAGTCGTGTTTGATGTTACAATAAAACTTTGTTTCAGGGGTCGACGGATGCCGGTTTTTCAGGGCCGATAGCGATGCCGATTATTAGCAGTAAATGAGGCCGATAAATAATTAACTTTAACTTTAACATGTCACATGTGAATTTAGCAGCTCCTTTTGTGATCTATTTTCTTTAATTTAAGAAGCAAAATCAACTGCAAGAGCTGAAATAGCAAAACCTTCAGATAACAGAATTTTGAAAATCAGAAATAGAAAATCAACAAACTACACAACAGAGAGATGATGAGGACATTTTGGAATAAATGTGAACTTTGAAGGAAAGAATTTCTTTTTAATTTCTTTGTGAATTTGTTTTATCCGTATGTGCCATTGAAACCCATTCGAACTGCAACTTTTGATCCCACAGCCATTCTGGGTTTTTGCCTTGAAATTTGTAATTTTTACCACCTGATGACGTCATTTTTTACATATTTGGCATATGGAGAAAATAAATGCTGTTTCCACCAGATGCACTTTCACAATTAATGTTGCTGGTAATCATTGACATATCCCAAACTGTCATCATCCAAAAAAAAAATCTCCTTTGCATGTAGTTTATTGAAAATAATTCAGTTTTTGTGTTGTTTTTATAAATTTTATCTCAAAACATGTGCCATTATGACAAAAACCTTACATTTGAAGGGTGAAAATTCAGAAAATTAATGAATATTAGGTATTTATTTATGATTATGGCTGATGTTGGTGATGAAAAAAATCAAAGTAGAAAATCCAATTAATGTATAATATTTTTAAAGCCTGATTTTGAAACGTGCACTGTGTCTGCAGTGGTATGAGTCTGAGTATTTGACACTGCACAACAAATAATGATTAAAAATCATTGTTGCATATTCCAGGCTGTGATAATAAAAAAAAATCTACTTTTTATGTAGTATATTATATTGAAAATATTTTTTCATCCATCTATATCGTCTATATTTATATAGTATATATAGTATACAGTAAATATAGTTGCATCATGACAAAAACTTGGCATTTAAAAGGTTAACATTTTGAAAATTTATGAATATTAAATATTTATGATGAGGACTGGTGTTGGTGAAAAAATTAACTCGAAAGTAGAAAATATATTTTTTTAAAGTTTGATTTTGAAAAGCACATTTTGAGCGACAGTGTCTGTAATACTAAAATGGGCCCTAAGGGGTTAAGGGCATTTTTATAAGGAATATTTGGAATATTAAGTCGTTGACTGATCAGATCCATCAAGCCCAAAAATCTGCCCGATCACATCCACCTTTTGTTAACCGGAGCGTCGCGCTCGGCCGCGCTCCCCAGCTGTCGTTTATCTGTGAGTGTTTGTGATGGCGGCGGCCATCAGGCTTAATTGAAGAGCGAGGACTCGTGTGTTGCAGTCAAACCTCGTTTCGGAGCTGTAATGCATCCAGGATTTGATTTGCTCTGCGGTGCCGCCGGCGCATCACAAAACGGAGGTTAATGGTTTTCAAATGTCAGTCTGAGAGTGTGAGGGAGAGGAAGAGGAAGACAGAGACGTTCATTTTGGATGGCCGAAGGGTCGTCACTTCTCAGATTAGAATTTAAACCTTGAAGACTAAATTTTCCTTCCAACCAAAAACCCGACAGCAACAGAAGACTGTATTTTCTTCCTCTGATGCCGCCGACCGATATCACTTTGAGCAATTTCACAGAGGCTGTAACAAACCGTTTGGAAAACAATTTGAGCCTCTTAAAACTGTGAACTCAGTCCTTCAGGTTGCCGCAGCTTTTCATTTCCAAACTGTTAACTGCCGTCTACGCGTCACATTGATTTTTCTCTTCTCGGAGGTGCAGTGCGCTCCTCTTTTTATGCCGGCAGATTTGTCTTTTATCAGTGTTTCATTAATTTCCTCATTAGATACTAGAGAGAACAAAGGGCTGAGCGTTTTTGCAGAACTACAAAGAGAAGTGCTGCTCGCAAAGTCTGAAAAAAGGTGAACAAAAGGTGAAAAGCTCCTTTCAGACAGTTTGATATGTTGTCTTTTGTTTCAGCGAATCAGTCGCACCTTTGAACACAGCTGTTTCACTGTTTGATTCTGTAATAGACAAAGTTTTTTTATTTTATGGTAAAATCCCTCTTCATAATAAATACATAATAATACCTTATCTCCTTCAAAAGTGATTTAATTCCTCTTATCTGGTTAATTACTGACAGATTAATTTCATGCCACATCTTTACCAGAGGGATAAACATTTTGGGATAAAACTTTAAATGTTACAAAAGATTAATTTGTTATTGAGGTTTGTTTTTAGTGTAAATTAAACTGCCCTCTTTAAGTCCTGCACACTGTTTCTCTCTGACTTCTCAACCCAGTTACAGAAAAACTGATTGCATTGTACATTTTTGCAAATCACAGATACGTTACATTTGCATATTATTATGTAGCAGAAACATTAACACTTTACATTGTAACATTGGTAAACATGTGGTTAGGTTTGGCTTAAAATACACATTTTGAGGACACAATCTCGGCAGGAAATGTAGCAACGTCTCTGTAAAAAAAACAACAAAAAAAATACTACTTTTTGTGCCACTGTCCCTGCAGGTAAAACAGTGACGAGTCACTACAAAACATCCATGTTTGGTGCCAATGAATAAGCTGGAAAAAAAGCAAAAAGTTAGTGCCTAAAAATCAGCAGGAAAATCAGCGATGGGTTGCTACAGAACACCCACGTTTGGTGTTTTGAAAAGCTGGTGGAAAAAACAATGACAGGTTACTACAAAACATCCATGTTTGGTGCCTAAAAATCAGCTGGAGAAAAGCAAGAGGTTGCTACAAAATGTTATGTGCCTTGAAAACAGCTGAAAAATAAGTGAGAAGTTGCTACATAACAAACACATTTAATGCTTAAAAAGTCACTGGAAAAGCACCAGGTTGCTATAAAACACCCAGCTTTGGTGCCTAAAAAACATTGAAAAAAAGCAACAGGTTGCTACAAAATTATCACATTTAGTGCTTAAAAATCCACTGGAAAAATAGCAACAGGTTGCCGTAAAACACCAATTTGTGGTGCCTAAAAATCCGATGGAAACACCACAGTAACTCCGTAATCACAACGTGTTGTGTTTGATGGTCGTGGTATCCTCCATGTCACGCCATCTACCTTTTCCTCTGCTTCTTAATGACAAAGTCAGCTCATATACTAAATTACTTTGGAACCTCTTTGGACCTCTTCATCCTGAATACCGGTACAGAAAACTGCTCTGGTCCCAGTGGATCCAGTACTAACTGTTCTGGTTCTGTGTGATTGACAGGTGTGCTGGTGGTGAATGTGACGTGGAGGAAGAGAACCTACGTGGGAACTCTTTTAGACTGCACCAAACACGACTGGGCTCCTCCAAGGTGACTCTACACTTTTACGTTTTCCTTTTTTAATGCTGCCTGTTTTTCTCTATAGAGGACTTCAAAGGCATACAGTGTGATTTTTTGTGTAACATAGTGTTCCTAAAAAATCTCTTTGGCTAAGGGCTTGGTGGCTAATGTTCGTAAGCTTTAGACAGATGTGCGCTGGGTCACAGATGTGACGACTCTTCATGCCCAAGCATTAGAGACATTATGTTTACAGGTTGTCTGTCTGTCCGTCTCATTCTTGTGGACGCAATATCTCAAAAACACCTCAAGGCAATTTCTTCAAATTCAGCACAAATATCCACTTGGAATAAACTGCTCAGATTTTGGTGGTCATAGGTCAAAGGTCAAGGTGACTAACTTATATCTAGATCTATACGATCAGTATAATACGATATGATGTACTTTATTGCCTCCGTAGGGGAAATTTGTCTTGGACTCAGTGCTGCACAGATAATGCCTTCACACTTACAATAAAAACCAATGACCACACCATTACATTAAAAACACAACAGTCTAAACAGAGGTAACATCATATGTACCATTGCACATAATCCCAGTTACACTTAACACAATATTGTGCACACATTGCACATAACACCTGTTGCACACACCCAGTAATAAAAACACCATAAGACTGTGCGACACACAGTCTCATTCTTGAACACAATATCTCAAGATTACCTTGAGAGAATTTCTTCAAATTTGGCACAAACGTTTGAGTGGACCTAAGGACGAACTGATTCGATTTTTGCTGGTCAAAGGTCGCAGTGACCTTGTCTGTCTCATTCTTGTGACTGTGATATCTCAAGAACAGTTTAAGGTAATTTATTCATATTTGGCACAAACGTTCACTTGGACTCAACGATGAGCTGATTATTTTTTGGTGGTCAGAGGTCACTGTGACCTTGCATTTGTCTCATTTTCATAAACGTAATATCTGAAGATACCCTTGAGGGAGTTTCCTAATATTTGGCACAGACGTCCACTTGGACTTAAGAATGAACTGATTAGAATCTGCTGGTCAAATGTCAAGGTCATGTAGACGTCATATAACATGTTTTTAACTTCAGAACCCTTCAGAACCGCCTCAAAACTGTGCTGATTGTAGCGATCGTCTGTGTGTTTTCAGTCAGGGATGTAATTTGAAAATGAAATTTGACTGGTGTGTGCAGGCACACAGCTGCGTGCCGGTATATCTAATTTGTGAATTGGTTTCAGTATCGCTTCTTTGATTTTTCCAGAAAACTTAATAATCCTTCTCTTTAGAGACGTAGAAGTGATGTTTCAGTGATCCAAAATGTACAAGACAAATAAGCGGATGTGTGTCAGTTCCAAAAAGCAGCACATCCGTTTACTCAAGTTGTGATTGGCTCGTCAAGTCGCCACAGGGCGACGCAGATGTATGAAATTAGGATGCCAACAGCAAAGCTGCATGATGACTCGATGCTGTGCAGCAAATTTCAGTTGTAAATCTCTCTGTGTACAGACACTGTGTTTTTGGCAGACATCTAGCGAGCGTGTTGCTCTCAGATTGGAGAAATGAGGCCCAAAATTAAATCTGAAATCAATCCTGATTCTAATTATAAACACATTTTAAGGACTGGCCTCAGATAATTATTCTGACTCACTTCTGCCTGCTGTATTTCCCTGTTTGATGTATCCTGTTTAATCATTTCATTGTTGCTCATTTGCTTTATTTGCTGCTGATTGTTTATTTGATTAACTGAGAAAGAGCACTTGTTTTTTTAAAGTGCTGTAATGCTGCTAAAGTGACACAAAGGGCTGAACTGACTGATGAGCTCTAACAGAAACGCTCCCCTCTCTCCGTCCCGACTGTTTTACAAATGCAGAGTGGTTTTTGTAATTGCTGAGTGGAAAATGTGACAGTCGCTCCTCACGGGGCTGAAACCTCTCAATTATTGCTGCTGTATGTAAATGATTGTTGTCATGGCAATTACGGCTTAATCTCGGCAACCAGGGACTAAATTGCTTTTTCCATTTTGTCGCTGTTTGTCTGTCAGCAGTGACTGAGCGCTGCTTTATTATATAATGCAGTGGAATAAAATGCTTCCTCTTTCACGATTCATTATCACTCTATGAATGATTCCGTAACCATAGATGAAGTGATGCAGTGATTAACCCTCTGAGACCCACAGAGACCCATTTTTTGTCTTTTCTGGAGAGGTGGACAGTGTTTTTTTGGGGGGGATGAGCAGCAGGTCAACAGTAGATGCCTTATAGAAGTGTTACACATTGTCCGAAAGCTGGAAAACTGAAGATTAGTTTGAGATGCAGCTCAGCACTGTGTTT
This sequence comes from Plectropomus leopardus, assembly GCF_008729295.1. Classification (NCBI taxonomy): domain Eukaryota; kingdom Metazoa; phylum Chordata; class Actinopteri; order Perciformes; family Serranidae; genus Plectropomus; species Plectropomus leopardus. Next base: position 35,798,544 of record NC_056468.1, on the reverse strand, counting down.
AATTTTTAATGTCTCTGCACTGGCAAAAGCCAAAACCAGAAGCATTATGTTTTTAGGCCGTCCATACGTCTCATATGTCCCATACGTTCCACATGTCCCATACGTCCCATATGTCCCATTCTTTCCATTATCGTGATAGAGATATCTCAAGAATGCCTTGAGAGAATTATTTCAAATATAATACAAATGTTCACTTGGACTCAGTGATGAACTTATTAGATTTTGATGGTCAAAGGTCAAGGTCACTTTGACCTTGCATCCATCTCATTCTTATAAATGCAATATCTGAAGACTGCCTTCAGGGGGGTTTCCTCAAATTTGCTCTGAACATCCACTTTGACTTAAGAATTAATATATTTGAATTTGACGGTCAAAGGTCAAGGTCACTGTGTCCTCGAGAAAAAAACATGTTTATGGCCATAACTCAATAATTCATACCCTTACTATGGCAAAATTTCAACCACAATCTCCAATTGGATAAAATGATGCAGTGATGAGATTTTATATCTAAAAGGTCAAACGACAGCTTCGCTGTGACATCATAATATTTTCTGGCTATTAACTTTTGTATCATTCTTTTGAATGCAATATCTGATGATAACCTTGAGGGAGTTTCCTAAAGTTTGCCACAACTTGGACTTAAGAATTAACATACTAGAATTTGGCGCTCAAAGGTCAAGGTCACCGTGACCTCATAAAAAATGGTTTTGCCATAAGTCAAAAAATGGTTTTGCCAGAATTCACACAAATCGCCAAATGATGATATAATCATAACTATAAGGATATAATCATTTAAACTGTACAAATTTAAATATCTTGAGGTGAAAGGTCAAGAGACTGCTCTGAAAATGCCATGCCGTTTTTCCCTTGCCAAAATTCAGCCTAACTTTGGAGCGTTTTTTAGCCCCTTTCCTGAGAAGCTACCATAACATGTTTGGTACCACTGGTTTACTAGTTTCATATGGTACAGAGGGTTAAATTGAAAAGAGAAAATATATAACAAACACACTTGAAAAACAGGTCTGATACCGTAAAAACCAAAAGAAACTGGCGAGTTTCAATTATCAGGCTCAAGCAGGCACAGTTGAATTGTTGGAATCCATCTTGACAACGTCCCTCAATCGATCCAGGTTTTAAATAGAGGCATGAGAGCAACAAATAACCTTGAAATGCCAAAGAAAATCCATAAAATTTCAGTCAGATGTTCCAGCAGCTTCAGTGACATTCACAGGGACACACTGATGCAAAAAAGCAATTACAAACATCATAAGAAATGCGAGATATCATCGTTTTAAAATCACAGAGGGGGACAAGAAAGTCTCGTCTCGACGTGCTTTGCAGCCTGTTCCATTAATAAAGTGATTAACGCCCCAAAACAGTCTTTCCAAGGTCAGAATATATTCATCGACTCCTACAGTGTAGCGCCATAATGCACTGAAAGTCCAGCACTTATGTGTCCAGCTTTAGATATAGATTTGGAGCATTTTCCTCGTCCCAGCAGACAGGTTTTTGATATAAATAACAATGTGTGAGTGTAGAGAAGCATCTTCTGTGTTGAGATGTGAGGCGCTCTGGAAAACAGCATCAAAAGACTTCAAAGAAGAAAGGACGGCATGTGAATACAAAATGTCTCAATATCAAATACAGAGATAACTATGTGGATTGTACAGTTTTTTTTATGTTATCAAAAGAGAAGCCGGCTTTGTACAGCAAAAAAAAAAATCAATTTTTTATCCTTGACGTCTGGGTAAAGTGGTCCCCGTGAGCCTTGAATGATAATCTGTTATCATCCAAGTTTTTTTTTTTTTGTCTGACGGAACAAGAGTTCAATTTGGGTGACGATACGAACAAGTTGTTCTTGGGTTAAAACCTTTTCAAGAACAACAGCATCAACAAGAAAAACAGCTTTGTTTTCAGTTTTCGGCTTTGACGGTTTGATGTGTTTTTCAGTTCATCCATCAGGATTGAAAAGGCTCAACGTGACACTCCATACAACGAAACCCGATCAGAAAGTGTGAAACAAAACAATATGAAGTGATACAGTGTGATTACAGGAGGAATAAAGTACTAAACTACCACAATGTGTCCCCTCGTAGAGATAACACAAATACAACACCTCATTTAATGCTTAATTTCTTTAAAAGAATGGCTAAGTTGTATTTATTACAGCCGACACGGTTGGTCAATATGCTCTCGTCCATCCAGTTTCACATTAAACTAACAATCGATCTTGTGAGTCCCCTAAAAGCATTTTTCCAAGCAGAATACACCAGGCGATTTTCTGGAACCGCCCAGCTGGGAACGCCTGAGTGTTTAGGAGGTGCAGCGTTTTTCTGCCTCACGCTGGCAATAAATGTGGCCAGAAGTACCTCAAGAATGAACTCAAGGGCTTTAAATTTTTCCACAAACGTCCACTTGGACTCGAGGATAAAATGATTAGATTTTGGCGGTCAAAGGTTAAGTTCAATGGGACTTTGCATTGGTCTTATTCTTGTGGATACAATATCTCATCAAGGCCTTAGGGGTGTTTCCTTAAATTTGGCACGAACGTCCACTTGGATTCAAGGATGAATTGATTCAATTTTGGTGGTCAAAGGTTAAGTTCAGTGGGACTTTGCATTGGTCTTATTCTTGTGGATGCAATATTTGTTTAATATTTTGATAGTCATTTGTCAGAAGTCACTGTGACCTTGCATCCATCTCATTATCATGAATATGATATCTCAAGAGGGCCTTGAGAGAGTTTCCTTAAATTTGGCACAAATGTTCACTTGAACTCAACGAATTATGTTGTCTTTAGAGTAAGTAATAAATACAGTGATTTGACTTAGTAATAAATGAACCGGAGAACCGTTTGTTTGTTGCCCGCTCACAGTGAATGAATCCTCACGGTTAAAGGCGCCGCAGTATTTGTTTCACTGTCCGTTAACATCCAAATGTTGACCGGAAGTCCAAAACAAACACACTGACTCTTCCAGCCTGAGACGAGCCAGGTTCTTTAAAAAAAAAAAAAGCATCATGGGTCACTCTTTGAATTATTTTTAATTTTTTTTTAAAGTTTCACTAAAAAACACTTAAACTTTCTTCAAACCTTATTTCATTAAATATTAAAAACAGTAGTGTATTCTACGTAGCTACATTACTTAACATTATTGTAAAGGACATTTAACAGTACTGAGATATATATATATATCGGTATCAGGATATAGCCTTAAAATATCGTGATATTATTTTAAAGCCGTATCGCAGAGCTCCACTCTGAACCATTTCCATGCTGTCAATAGGTGATTATTAAGAGTAATTCTCTTCTAAATCCATTGTTTTTCTCTTCTTCTGTCCAGGTTTTGCGAGTCTCCCTCCAGTGACCCGGAGTTGCCGGGTGGGCGTGGGCGGGGCAAACGGATGCGTATGGCCATGGCTGAGCGGCCCTGCGTGGAGCCAACCCCTGCCGCCAAAGTCAGGGGTCTGTCGCAGCACAGGAGCCGTGGAGGCGGTGTGGCGGGAACCCCCGCGCCCATCCATAACAAGGGGCGGCGAGGAAGCCTGAACCTCATCAACAGCAACTGCCGAACGCCTCCTTCCTTCTTCACCGTGGAGGAGGTGAAACCCGCCAACAGCACCTCTGTGCTCTCCTCTGGGAAGCGAAAGAACAAGCCGCCGGCCGACCTGGACCTCAGCATGGTGTCGTCTGACGACATTAAAAACGGGAACGGGAAGAGGATCCGAGCCAAATCCCGCAGCGCCCCATCCACGCCGCAGGGCAAATCCGACCCCTCGTTCATGGACCCCGGGGGAGGGTGCGCCTCCTCGCCACCCCCACCGCCCATCCTGATCGACTGCCCCCACCCCAACTGCACTAAACGCTACAAGCACATCAACGGCCTGCGCTACCACCAGACTCACGCACACCTGGAGGCTGAGGAGCAGAGGAAGCCGGAGCTGGAGCCCATGAAGGACGGGGAGAGCGAGGACCGACTATCAGACTGCGAGGACACCATCAACAACATGACCTACGACCTCTCAGAGACAAATAGCACCAACAGCTCCTCAAAGAAACCGGCTCCTCTATACAAGGTGACCACGGTGGGGTCTCCGAAAAACAGACGGCTACTCCTCAGCACTGACCACAGCCCCTCAGCCAACCCCAAGACCAGAAGAACCTCGCTGCTGAAAGACGGGCTGATCGATGACCTCAGCAACCTGCCCATCATCTCCAACATGACCGTGGTTCTGGAGAACTGCATGGTCCCGGACAGGAACTCCACCGTCGAGATGCCCAAGCTGGAAGCCGAAGGTTTGATCGACAAAAAGGGGAGCGCATGCGACAAGGGCAAGAAGGCCAACGGAAAGGTTGAGAAGCTGTCCAAGTCACGGACAAACCGGCCGATTGCTCCCGCCCCCGCTCCCCCAAAGCTCATCGCCATACCCAACACGGCGTACCCGACCAGCGCAGCAGATACTGCCGCCTCACAGCAGCCCTCCCCGATGGCGGCCGTGGGCCTCACTAGTAAAAACCTCCCCCTGAAACCCATCAAACCAAAGCTGAGCATTGTTGTGGAGCCGAGCCTCGTCAAAGCCACCTTGGTCACCTGCAGCAAAGAGACCCGCAAGAAAGAGAAGCGGAGGCTGAAGGACAAACACAACAAAGACACCCAAACCAGGACGACGAATGGCGACAGCGGTGGAATCAAAATGGATGAAGGCGGCAGTGCGTCCAAAATGGGCATCAAGGAGATTTCCGGCAGCCTTCTAAAGGAGCACCTCAGTAAGCAGGATGTCCTGAACGGGCTCACAGAGAGCCAGGAGAGCAGGATGGCCAGTATCCGAGCTGAGGCGGACAAGGTGTACACCTTCACCGACAACGCCCCCAGTCCCTCCATCGGCGGCTCATCGCGGCTCGACTCCGGTTGCCTGGCAGCAGACAGCAAGAACAACAGCCCCGCCTACTCTGACATCTCCGATGCCGGGGACGACGGCGGATCTTCTGAAAGTCGCTCGGATGGAATCAGATCCAAGTCCACCTCCTCGGCCTCGTCGGAGGTGAGCTCCAGCAGTAACCACGCTGGTAAAACGCCAACCGCTGCATCTGCGCCGCCATCAAAAGACCCCCAGTCCCCGTACTACCACGGCTACGAGCCGTACTACCTGCAGGGCTACATGCAGTCGGACAGGCCAAACAGCAGCGTCGCTTTCCACAAAAGCTCCGCCCTTGATGGCAAAGCGAAGGACAGGAAGGACGAAGCGAAAGAGGACGACAAGAGCTCCTCCCATGAGTTCTTGGACTCTAAGAAAGGCGACGGGCCACCTCAGTCTCAGCTCCAGCTGGCTATGAGTCAGACTCAGACCGCCTTGGCCCAGTCGCTGTACTACGGCCAGTACTCCAGAGGACTGTACATGGACCAGAAACTGTTACTGGCCTCCAAATGCTGCGATCAGACGCACGGCGCCAAGCAAAGGGGCGAGAGGGGAATGAGAGACAGTGAGGATGATAAACACATGGTCGGGGGTTCGGCCGGGGGACCCATGTTAGGCAAAGGTCCGGACGGCGCAAAAGGTTGCTGCCCCAAACCCGTCCTGTCCTACGTGGAGTTGAGTGAGAGGGGAGAAAGGGGCGTAAAGGCGGTGCACGGTAGCATGGTGGACCAGCACCAGGTGTCGATGAAAGACTGCGACGACATCAAGTCACCTTCCTCTTCCTCTTCTTCATCACTCCACAACCCAAACAGTCAGACAGATCTGGACTCAAATGTTTCCTATTCCAGTGTAAGTTTCTCCCTCTGTCTCTAACCCGCCGCCGCCGCTGATGGTGTTGTTGGTGTGCTTTAATGACTGTTGTCGAGCGTCACAAAGAGATTAATCGCACGTTGTGTACGGCTAAAAACCGATAGGTGCTAACGACAAAGACCATGTGGCTTCTGTGGTGCTGTAGCTGTACTTTAGTCATTTTGGTTGAAATCAAATGGTTTGAATTGATGCAGATGTTTTTAAATGTCCAACTTTAGCTCTAAATGTAAAAACACAAAGGAAAGAAAAGAAACATTTCTAATACATAAGTGTTGGTTTTTATATGAGCTGCTTTTTCAGAAAGCTTGTACAGATTTCTAACCGTAGCCATGCTGGGTCATGTACGAAAAAGGTTGTATGAATTGAATGTTTGGGAGGTCGTTTTCTCCTTCAGTTTGGCCTGACGTCTGCAGTTGGTCATGTGTGTCTTGATTCATTGAGCGGGGACGCCGCGCTCCTCACATCCCACCTCTGAATGGCCGCCTGCTGTCGAAACGTCGTCATCCTCCATCAACATCACACCCAGAGCCAGTGATAGACGGTCTGTCTCTGGTTCTGTTCACACAGTGTTTCCTCTATAGTCATGCAGCAGCGGTGGGCCTCCGCCGCAAGAAAAACAAACAAACAAATGAAAGTAATGAACTTAAAAAATAGACAAAATGCTCAAAAATATTTAGTTAAAATAGGTATTTAAGCTCTGCAACTGGTAAACAAAAACTGGGACAGAGACGTGGACCGAGGTTGAACTGAGCCCAAAATGACTCCCACCCACCACTGTTAACTAAGAATTATAGGGGAAACACTGCAACTCGCACCAACACTTGTCCCCATCGATCTAGCCCTCAGACGGCCCGGCCTGGGCTCACTGCCTCGCTCACAGCAAATACTCAGAGCTCCAACACGGCGAGGAGGCCGAGGAGGGCGAGGCGGACAGGGGGAAAGACTGGGGAGCAACCGTGGAGCCCGCCGGCGCCAAGATGACCTCAGCAGGAAGTGGAGACGCTAAAAAAGCCAGGGTCCACGATCTCCCGCCCGCCATCGACATGGAGGATTCGGACAGGCTGGACGGGCTGGACGATCAGGGCCAGGAGCCGATGGGAGGGCTGGCCGAGGACTCTCAGAGCGCCCGGGCGGCGGTGTCTCCTCCCATGACCCCCCAGCAGCCCTACATCCAGTACCAGCACTCCTCCTACCCGCCTTACCTGGCGATGTGCGAGAGCGGCGGGGGCTCCTACAGAGGGGTGTCCCCAACCCTGGTCCACAGTTACCCAGGTGAGAGTCCGAGGGACGGGGTGGGGTTTCTTTAGAGGAGGGACACCCAACATGCTTTGCTTGAGAGCCACTTTGGTATTGACAGGAGGACAGGGGCGAGATCTATTCGTGTTTCAAGGATTTTAGGACATTTCTAAGATTGAATTGAAATTTTGACATTTTAAGGATTTTAGGACATTTTTTGGATTTAAGGACATTTCTAGAAATTTAGGACATTTCATGGATTTTAGGACAGTTTTCGGATTTAAGGACATTTCATGGATTTAAGGACTTTTCTAGGACTTTAGGACATTTCTAAGATTGAATTGAAATTTTAAGGATTTTAGGACATTTTTTTGGATTTAAGGACATTCCTATGAATTAAGGACATTTCTAGGATTTAAGAACATTTCTAGAATTCGAGGACATTTCTATGACTTTTGGACATTTCTAGGATTGAAAGATGTTTCTAGGATTTCAAGACATTAGGGTCTTATCTATTTTCTATGTTGTTTGAATGTTTCTTTGTCTGTGTGTGTTTGTTTGTGTCCACCAGGTTTCCACTACCCTCTGTACGGTAAGACGGCGGGCAGGGAGGAGTCGGAGGTGACTCCGCCCGGCAGAGGAGGAGCGGTGAGCAGCAAGCAGAGCGGCGACTCGTCCTCGTCCTCGGCCATGGAGCTGCTGCAGCAGCAGAGCCATCAGTACCACGGAAAATCACCCGCTGTGAGACGCCGCTCTCTTCACCGCCACATCTCTCAGTCACAACACAGACGTGATGTTTCCACGTGAACACAGAAAAAGATCTGAACTAAAGACAAAGACAGGAAGTTTTAACCTGCTTATAAACATCAGAGGCTAAATACTAGACACATAACTTCACTCTTTGTCTTCGGACGTTTTTACTGAAAAATCACGTACAGTTTTTCTGGAGTAAATATACATCTGATACTGTATCCGTTACTTTCACACATCAATAGAAACTCATCTCAAACCTCAAAACACACGCAAACAACAAACTTACTGCCCGAATGCGACAAACAGAAAAGGAAACGTTAGAAATGTTAAGTTCTTTATTGTCTTATGTACAACAATTACAGAGAAAGACAAGAAATGATAAGTTAAAATATCCAGATAAAACAGAACGAGCTTCAGAGTTATTTTTTACTAAGTAGGTTTTCTATCTCGAGGACTTTGTCTGTTTTTGGGGTTTTTTTTGTGCATATATAAACATATCAGGAGAGATTAAAATGACGGAGCACACAGGGCCAGAAAAAAACAACTCAGCCTTTTTGGGCTTTTCCAAAAGAGACGGAAATTACCTGATGATTATTGTGTGTGTGTGTGTGTGTGTGTGTGTGTGTGTGTGTGTGTGCGCGCGTGCGTGCGTGCGTGCGTGCGTGTGTGTGCGTGTATGTGTGTGTTTGTGTGTGTGCATGTGTGTGCATGTGTGTGTATGTGTGTGTGTGTGTGTGTGTGTGTGTGTGTATGTGTGTGCGTGTTCGTGAGCAGCCCGGCGAGAAGGGTTCCCCCGAGGGAGAGAGAGAGACGGAGCGAGAGAGGAACCACGTGTCCTTCGCCCGACACCTGCACACACACCATCACACACACCTCGGTATGAGCTACAACCTGATGTCAGGGCAGTACGACATCTACCAAGGTACGACCACACACTGTAACTCACTGTTTGATGGGAATATCACACCGCTGTTCACCTGACGGCTGCCGTCGTGTCAAAGCGACGTGTTTGCATTAAGTCACCCACCAGCAGGACAGTTATTGGTGCAGCACAGTGCATTCTGGGAGTTGTAGGTTTTCTACCTCTTGAGCAAAAGCCTAATTTTTTCCATTTTTTTCTAGTTATGTTGCACCAGTTTTAAAAGTATTTGCATCTTTGTGCTGCAGAGACAGACCAGTTTCATTAAAAAGACCAGTGAATGACTTAATGAAAAAAAAACAAATTGATAAATTCACTGCTGTGAAAATGAGTCTCCTCAGACAGGTTTTAGAGATTTAACAGACTAAAAACTCCCAAACTAACCAGATTATTGTCTGTTTTACTGTACAATGACAATATTTCGGTATGTTTGCAACTGCATGATCATTTTAATAAGAATGCTAGATTATGTCTCTTCAAAGGTGATGAATTTTTGGTTCTTTTGTCCTCTTTTTTAATTCATGTTTTATTATTATTATTGTATTTTTTTTAAATAATTGGGTGAATGTGTACAGACAGACTGACAGATTTTTATTTTTTTACTTTATTTCCCATTTAAAAATGAACACAACAGCAAAAAGAGGAATATGATGTAATGCTGGTTAAAAACTTTCAGTTGTACCAGGAGTGTGTTTAAAGTGTATTTAAATTCAACAGCAAAAAAACTGGCAATGTCACAAAATGTTTGCAATACTCCGAAAATAAAACAGAAAATAAATAAATAAAATCTCAAAGTGCTTAAAAACAACCATCATATCCAGATTTTTAGGGAAAAAATGAAAAAACTAAATAAATTTTGTGGTCGAGCCAAAGCCAGCAGTCACAGCTCGTCTGCTGCTGTCGGTTCTTACAGTAACAGTTTACAGGACGTTTTAATTTGAAATGTTTGACAGCTGATTTCCTGTGTTGAAGGGTTGAGCTCCAGGTCGCTGGTCTCCAGTCAGCAGGTGTCGGGTCACTCGTCCACAGGTGAGTGTGGTCACAACTTCATGTTCACTTTGTTCACACATACAGTAGTTATCGGCTGCTCCTCTGGTCTCCTGCTGGTCTTTGACGATGTTTGAGGAGCTCGGGGAGCGTCTCTGTTTTAATTATCATGTCAGGAGCTTTTAGGGCTGCACAGTATGAGAAAACATGCAGCAACGTTGCTGAATATTGTGATAAAACTTTTGTTAAAAAAGGGGAAAAAGACGTTTTTATGCCTTTGTGCTGGTGAAAGCTGTGACTGGAGGCCCTGTGATTTCTCAAGAACACCCTGAAAGGATTTCTCCAAATTCGGCACAAACCTTGATTTGGACACAAAGATGAACAGATTAGACTTTGGTGGTCAAAGGTCAAAGTCACTGCGACCCTGCGTCCGTCTCATTCTCACGAACACGATATCTCGAGATCTACTTAAAGAATTTCTCCAAATTCGGCACAAACGTCCAGTCGGACTCAAGATTGTCCTCATCACAATTTGATACATTTTTCTGATGATCATTTTTGCGTTGTTTTTAAATCTAATGGCTGATGAAATTAATTAATTTTAAAATGTGTGTGCTTTGAGCCTTTTGTATTTTCCAGGCGTCAAAATCAGGTTCAAACAAATGTCAGGATACCTGATTCTTCAATTTGATTTTGTTAAAAATTAAAATTAAATTTCTTTTAATTAAAATTTTTAATTTTTAAAATTGCATTTTTTTAATGCTGAATATAAACACTCTAAATAATTGATTAAAACAAACAAAAAATGGACTTTGGTTTCTGAGCTGAAAGGCTACAGGCTAAAGACACGTGACTGACGTGTTTTGTCCCGTTTGTCTCCACAGAGAGCGAAGGGAAGAAGTAGGACCATGTGACCACGTCTCACATGAGGAACGGCAGATTTATCAGACATCAATTCCATGGTGTTTAATAAGCTTCGCCTCGCTGAGAGGCAGAGAACTCAAATTAAAAAAGAGAACCTCTTTCATTTCTTACTAATGAAACCACCTGTTTTATAAGACGTCACGGAGGAGCAGACGGAGGGACGGGAGGCGGGATCGGGACCTCTGATCACTGACACTTGAAGCTTTGGGGTTTTGCAGGACTCGGACAGAAGCAGGCGTTTAAAGAACTCTGAGCGCCGTGCGTCGGCCCCGCTGCGGCCGTGGTGCTCGACTTTATAAAATGCACATTTATGGTAGTGTATAATGACGATGATATGACTGAATGTACTGAAGATGACTCACATTACCCCAATAGTGTTGATGTTTTTTATTTTAAAAACTCCTATTGGGAAACAGCATTAGGAAGCTAAAAAGTCTATTACTATCCTTATTATTCTCATTCTGATTATTGAAGTGGTCCTCCTCCCTCCATAGTGCTGACGCTTCATTTGTATTACTAACCTGTACTTGAGCGTAACCATGTTGATTGTATCGTCTTTATGTGAGAGTAAACCTTCACATCGACCCGCCCAGTGCCATGGAGGAACCCAGTGCTGTAAATATTCTGTACAGATTCATGGCAGAGCACTAACATGCTTTATCCTACTCTATGTTGACCTCCATCAGCCGCGCAGGGGAGCGGCGTGCGGAGCGGGGACGACCAGCGTTACCAGAGCAACCAGTTCTCCATCAGCCCGGCTCATTAAGTGACTCCAGGAGTCAGTTTTCTTTCAGTTTCCTGCCGATTTCAACCAGCATCCGGCACTGCAGGAGTTACGATGATCGACTCACGGCCCGCAGGACAAATCTGGCCCCCAAAAACATTTTCTAATTCACAATAAAGACAAAGTCATTCACACTT